>NC_060276.1:110206531-110506531 GCF_021613505.1 Equus quagga
TTTTATTTTTTCCTTTTTCTCCCCAAAGCCCCCCGGTACATAGTTGTGTATTCTTCGTTGTGGGTTCTTCTAGTTGTGGCATGTGGGACGCTGCCTCAGCGTGGTCTGACGAGCAGTGCCATGTCCGCGCCCAGGATTCGAACCAACGAAACACTGGGCCGCCTGCAGCGGAGCGCGCGAACTTAACCACTCGGCCACGGGGCCAGCCCCTAGACTTTGTTTTTTTGAGCAGTTTTAGGTTCACAGAACAATTGAGTGGAAAGTACAGAGAGTTCCCATATAGCTCCTCACGCCACCGATCCACAGTTTCCCATGTTAATTCATACATGCTAATCTTTATTAGCTCAATTTCACGTTAACCTTGTATTCATGTGGTACATTCGTTACAACCAATGAGTCAATATATATACATTATTGTCATTAAAGTCCATAGTTTACATTAGGGTTCACCCTTTGGGTTGTACATTCTAAGCTTTTTGCAAACACAGAATGACATGCATCCACCATTTCAGAATCATACAAAACACTTTCACTGCCCTATAAATTCCCCATGTTCCATCTATTCACCCCTTCCTCCCTCCTCTTGAATTCCTTGGCATCCTTTTTACTGTCTCTATAGATTTTAGCCATTCTAATAGAAGTGTAGTAGTATCTCATTGTTGTTTTAATTTGCAATTCTGTAATGACATATGATATTGAGCATCTTTTCATGTGCTTATTTGCCATCGGAGTATCTTTTTGGTGAGATGACTATTCAGATCGTTTTGCCCATTTTTAAATTGGGCTGTTTTCTTATTGCTGAGTTTAAGTGTTCTTTGTATATTTTGGATACTGGTCTTTTATTAGATGTGCGTTTTGCAAATATTTTCTCCCAGTCTGTGGCTTGTCTTTTCATTCTCTTAACAGAAGTTTTGAATTTTAATGAAGCCAACTTATCAGTTTTTTCTTTCATGAATCATGCTTTTGGTGTATATCTAAGAAGTCATTACCAAATCCAAAGTCACCTAGATTTTTTCCTATGTTATCTTCTAGGAGGTTTTTTTTTTTCAGCTCCCCCTCCCAGTTTTATTCAGATAGAATTAACAAAATTGTAAGATATTTAAAGTGTATAACGTGATGATTTGATATACGTATACATTGTCAAAGGATTCCCCTCACTGAGTTAACACATCCATCACCTCACATATTTACCTTTTTTGGGGGGTGGAGGGGAAAACACTCTCAAGTTCTACTCTCTTAGAAAATTTCAATTATGCAATAGTGTTATCAACTACAGTCACCATGTTATACATTAGATCCTCAGACCTTATCCATCTTATAACTGAAAGTCTGTACCCTTTTACCAACTTCTCCCTATTTCTCCCACCCTCCAGCCCCTGGCAACCACTTTTCTACTCTCTGTTTCTATGAGCTTGACTTTTTTTTTTAGATTCCACATATAAGTGATACCATGTGGTATTTGTCTTTCTCTATCTGGCTTATTTCACTTAGCATAATGCCCCTCAGTTCATCCACGTTGTCATAAATGACAGGATTTCCTTCTTTTTTAAGGCTGAATAATATTCCATTGTATATACATACAACATCTTCTTTATCCCTTCATCCATCGACTGACACTTAGATTGTTCCCCTATCTTGGTCATTCTGAATAATGCTGCAATGAACACAGGAGTGCAGATGTCTCTTCAAGATAATGCTTTGGTTTCCTTTGGATATATACCCAATAGTAGCTCTATTTTTAATTTTTTGAGGTACCTTCATACTGCTTTCCACAGTGGCTTGTACTAGTTTACATTCCCACCAACAGTGCACAAGGGTTCCCTTTTCTACACATCCTCACCAGCATTTATCTCGTCTTTTTGGTAATAGCCATCCTAATAGGTGTGAGGTGATAGCTCATTGTGGTTTTGATTTGCATTTCTCCATTGATTACTGATGTTGAACACCTTTCCACGTATCTGTTGGCCATTCGTATGTCTTCTTTGTAAAAATGTCTATTCAGGTCCTTTACCCACTTTTAAATTCTTCTAGGAGTTTTATAGTCTCACATTTAGGTCTATGATCCATTTTGAGTTAATTTTTGTAAAAGATGTAAGTTAGGTGTCTAGATTCCATTTTTCGCACATGGCTATCCAGTTGTCCCAGCACCATTTGTTGAACAGACTATCGTTTGTCCATTGAATTGCCTTTACTCCTTTGTCAAAGAAAGGCTAAGACTTTTTAGCAACAAAGCCAGGTGTTCCCATGTCAGCTTTTTTTGCTGATAAACAGACTACAGGTGAGTTTAAGGGAATTGCTCTGGAGTCAAAGACCTAGCTTTTTACCTAAGTTCCTTCAGTTATAAGCTGTGAGATCACACGCAAGTTACCTCTCTAAGCCTGAGTATTCTCTACTGTATAACGGGTTTGATAATAATAGGATTGATAAAAGTCACAGGGTTGTCATCAGATACATTAGATAATATTTGTAAACTATCTAGCACATACTAAGTGTCAATAAATGTTAGCTATTATTATAGTATTCCAAACGGAAATTGCTTTCTGTCTCAGGGGCTCACCATCAAAATAAATCAGACAAGAATACACACATATTTCTCTTCATTCTCCTGACTTCCTTCTAATTTTTATAAAATCGTGTACCATTTAGGGTTTTTTTTTTTTTAACTGCACTCTCTGTAAACTCATCTATAGTGAGAGAAAGCAGATCAGTGGTTGTTCTGTGACCATAGATGAAGGAAGAGGCACAAGGAAACTTTGGGGCATGATCGAAATGTTCTGAGGTTTTTTTGTTATTATTTGTTTCTATTGTGGTGATGCTTTCATGGGTGTTTACATCTGTCAAAACTTGTTAAACTGTATACATCAAATGGGTGCAGTTCATGATACATAAATTATACCTCAAGAAAGCTAAAGCACACACCCTCATTATGAGACAAACCAGGAAATATAAATGCTATCTGGATAGCGATATGAAGGAATTGTTACTTTTGTGAGTGTGTGAGAACATATTGTAGTTATTTTGAATTTTTTTAAAAGGAGCCCTTATATTTTAGAGATGCATATAGAAATATTTACAGATGAAATAATATGAGATGTGATATTTGTATCAAAATAATGAGGGATAGCAGGAGTGGATGGGGGAATAGATCAAATACACTTGACTATGAGCTGATAATTACTGAAGCTGTGTACATGCAGGTTCATGCCACTATTCTCTTTTCTTTTGTGTATGTTTAAAATTGTCCACAATTTAAAAGTTAAAAAAACACACATGCAGGATTTTGTCTTTACTTCAGTTAATAAATGGAACAAGACTGAAAGTATCACCAAGGTTTTCTGATTGTTGCCGCACACCATTTTTAATTTTGGGTTTTTTTTTTTTTTTTGGTGAGGAAGATTGGCCCTGAGCTAACAACTGTTGCCAATCTTCCTCAAGCAAAAAGAGCTAACATCTGTGCCAATATTCCTCTGTTTTGTATGTGGGATGCCACCACAGCTTGGCTTGATAAGCAGTGTGTAGGTCTATGCCCAGGATCTGAACCCATGAACCCTGGGCCACCGAAGTGGAGCATGCGAACTTAACCACTACACCACTGGGCCAGCCCCTCATTTTTAATTAAAATTTTTGAGAAGACTGTAGATTCACATGCAGTTGTAAGAAATGATAGAAACATCCTGTGTATACTTTGCCCAGTTTCTCCCAAAGGCAACATCTTGCAAAACCATAGTACAATATCACAACCAGGATATTGATATTGATACAATCTACTCATCTTATAGACTTCCCCAGTTTTACTTGTATTCATTTGTGTGTGTGTGTGTGTGTGTGTGTGTGTGTGTGTGTGTGTTAGTGATTAAGTGCTCTACACTTGTATCACCTATGTAGGTTCACGGCTCCGCCACCCCTGTCAAGATACTGAACATTTCCAACACCACAAGCACAAGGATTCCTCATTTTGCCCTTTTATAACCACACCTCACATTCCCAAACTCCCACCCCCAATCCCTAACCCGTGACAACTACTAATCTCTCCTTGATTTCTAAAATTTTGTCATTTCCAAATTGCTATATGAATGGAATCATAAAGTATGTAACCTTTTGGGATTGGCTTTTTTTGCTCAACATAATTCCCTAGAGATTCATCCAACTTGTCGGGGGTATCAATAGTTTCCACCTTTTTATTGCTGAGTATATTCCATGGTATAGATGAACCCCAGTTTACCTGTTCACCAGCTGAAAGACATCTGGGCTGATTTCAGTTTCTGGCTATTACAAATAAAGTTGCTATGAACATTCATAGATGCATTTCTCATCTAACAGTTTGTTTTGCTACTAGTATAATAATTTCCCCTTCTATTCATTAATCTTAGAAGATTGGTAATTTTGTCAACTTTCCAAATAAAATCTGTTGGCTTAATCAATCTATACATTTGCAGCATGTGTAATTTCCCTTAAGTGAGATGATGAGGTATTTTCTTAACAATATAATGAATTTCTCTGGCTTTTCTTCTAACATATTTTGAAAGCAATTCTCAATAGGAATTTGCAAATGACCTTACAATTACAGACCTTCTGATCACTAAGATAGCTTTACATCAATGCTGATTTCTTCTTTGTAATAATCAAATGGAACAATCTCGCTGTACCTCCTGCACCTCATAAATATGTATCAGGAGACAAATTTTCCAACCGATACATCCATATGCCATCACTAAGGGCCAGAGAACATGTTACAGGTTTGACATTTGTGCCCTTAAGTCTTTCGGCATAAAGTACAATAATGATGTAATTTACATTTAGCCATAGATATATTGAAAATTTCCAATTTACTAGGGAACTCTATTTTCAAAAACCACTACTGATCCGTTTAAAAGGAAAGCATGCTTTTGTCGTGGCTATTTACCTGCCATCTCTTAGCTCTAAGCTAACCCTTTTTTCACTCCACTCTGTGATGTCAGGACTGGGACTCTGCAAACTGCTTTTCCCAAACTCCCAAGCCAGTTGTCCTCCTGTTAGGTTCTGTCAATGGGAGGGTCTGATGGGAGATTGGCAGGGAGAAGGGACAACCACCCCCGCCCCCACGCAAGCTGGGCATGGCTCCAGCCTCCAGCTTCTTTTAGCCTTCCCAGCATCACCATACCAGGTCCCCACAGAAGCACCAGCACTCACTGGCCATGCCTTCTCTGGTGGTCTGAGCAGGGGCTATGTGGAGTGCCCCCACCTGAGGGCCACACACTAGCCAGCACAGGACCTCTCTACTAAATTCCAAGGATCTGATAACCCCACTTCTTTCCTTTTGTTCCCCCAGCCCTGGGTGTGGCAGCTGCTTCTTGCATTTACTAGTATCATCCCTAGAGGTACAGGAAGCAGTGACAAATATCCAGGTTGCCTCAGTGTCCCCTCTTTCAGCCTTCTAACATCTATGTGCCCAATTCTTTATTGAATCCACTCTACTGGAAATACTTAGCATGGCTGTTTTCCTGCAGCTTTTACATAATTGCAAACAAAATTTTGCAAATTTTTTAGTATCGTATCTGTTTCCTCTCCAACTACAAGGGTCATATTCCTCATTCAGGAGAATCTGTGGTTAAATTCAGAACTTGGAGGAGGACGGGGATAGAGTTTGATGAACATCAGAGATTCTTTGGTTGTAAGCAACAAAAGGACTCAAGCTAATTTACACAAAAAAGGAATATATGGAAGGATAAGAGGAGCTCATAGAATCAAAGGAGCCGATTTGGAAAGGGTGGGAACCAGAACCATTCCAGAGATCTAGGAAGTAGGAACCAACAGACGGGCCCCTTGGGGTGCTGCACCAGCATGAATCTACGGAATCCACATTCCAGGAAAGGAGTGGCTGACTGGCCCCACTGAGGTTAAGTGCCTACCCTTTGGCTGGTAGAGAGCAGGGTATCCTGATGGGCAGTCCTACTGAACTGTAGGAAGTTTGAAGAAGGGAGGGGAGCTCACCCAAAACAAATTTAGCATGCTGTTTCCTGGAGAAGGAAGAATGGATGATGGCCAGCAATCACAACAAATTTTCACTACAGTGAACTTCAGAAGCGGTCTTCAGTTGTAAATTACAATGCATTGATACTAAAACTTGGAATAAAAGAACGAGGTGCTTGGAGTAGAACGCTCAGAGTAATTTTTCTAAAAGAAGGTTCTTCAGGTGAACCCCTCTCATCATTGCTTATGTATTGGAACAAGGCCAGGAGGAGGTGCCTATTCAGTATTTTTCGTTTGACAAATATTTATTTACTACGCCCCAGTGATTCTAAGTCTAAGCCCCAGGGATTCTGGTCTAGGTCATTTCCTTTATTCACTGTCACCAATGCACAGCTCCTGTGGCTTAACATTAACAGCTAGCACAACTGGATAAATTGGCCTTTCAGAAATCCAGAGGGACACTCCACAAAGGTTAACTATTAACGCATTTATAAGTATAAAACAATTACTTCACTTTACCTAATATCACAATAGTAAATGAAAACAGTTCAAACAAGTACAGTGTTTTCCATTTTAAAATAATTTTAACTCCCTCACACAATTGTATTAAACAATATTTTAAGAGAAATTACCTAGAATTCTAGCTCGCCACGATAAGGCTTTTCATTTGTCTGCATCACTCTTCTACCATTTTTTAATATATTTTTTCCTAAAATGTGTGGGCTTTTTTTCTGTTTATAAGAGTAATGTCTGGGGCCAGCCCCATGGCTGAGTGGTTAAGTTCGCGTGTTCCGCTCTGGCGGCCCAGGGTTTCACCAGTTCGAATCCTGGGCGTGGACATGGCACCGCTCATCAGGCCATGCTGAGGTGGCATCCCACATGCCAAAACTGTAAGGACCCACAACTAAGAAAGTACACAACTATGTAACGGGCGGCTTTGGGAGAAAAAAGGAAAAATAAAGTCTTTAAAAAAAAAAGAGTAATGTCCGTCCACTGGAGAAAATTTTTAAATAGAGCAAATATGAAGAATAAAATAACCATCATCCATAATACCAGTAACCAAGAGATGATGGCTATTAATGTTATCGTGTATTTTCTTCCGCTCCTAATGATTTGGATGAAAATGATTTGTCTAGAAACAAAATTGATATTCTTTATGCTCCCCTTTTGCTAATGTAATTTTCACATTTTCCTGTAATGAACTTTGCTTTTGTAATAAGAAAAACAAATAACGGAATGTATAAAAGAGCAAGTACCCTATATGTCTCGTTCATTCCAGGGATCTCCACTTCCCAGAACATCTCTTGGCATACAGTAGGTACCGCACAAATTTTTTTGAATGGCTAAGATTTTTGCCCAAAACTGGTGAGACAGGGTCGCTAATGAACACAAAATCACCCTGCAGCTCTGTCTGGGTATTATTTCCCTCTCTCGTTGCTTTTGGTAAACAGTTCATTCTAACACATACAACCACTTTTGCCGTCTTACTATAAGACCGATTGAATTCAAATTCCAACTCCAACAGTCACTGGCTATGTGACCTTGGCAAAAAAAATCACTCTCTGCCTGAGCTTCCTCATCCGGTAAGCACCGGTCTAAGGGCCGGAAATACGACAAAACAAAGATGCTGCCATCAATTTACATTCTAGCGTAGGGGAAAAAGCCTATGAACAACCTTTGTCAGGTGGTGAAAACAGAGTAAGGGAGATAGAAAGTGATTACCTGTGGGGACGGATGAGGGCATGGTGCTATTTTATAAAGGGTGGTCAGGGACTGGCTAGAGGTTTCAAAAATATCCTAGTGTCTGTGTTTTTCAGACTTCAAGTTGTGACTAAGTGCAATTATGAAATCAATGTAAAGAGTAATCTGCATATTTTTAAAAATGAGATAAAGTACCAAAGTGCATCATACATATTAAAGGTCAGCACTGTTTGGGGTAACTTGTTCCAGTTTATATACAAGTGTACTAGTCTGTAAAACGTGGTGGGCACGGAGAAAGTGGTGGTTAACACTACAGCAACTCTGAGGCAAGCAGTCTTAGAGAAAGGGACCCAAACAGGGCCTCTCTCAGTTAAGACTGCCCCCATCTTGCGCACGCACCTCTTGGTGCCGCATTCGATGCAGACCTAGCCAAGTGCAAGAGAGACAGAAAGACAACCCCATAGAAAGTGGGAGAAAAGATTAGGACCAGAGCTAAGAAGTTGGGGTGAAAGGCAAAAACAAAACTGAACAGTTAAGCAATTCAAGAGAGAAAACTCGTATTACATTTTTGATGCAAAAAAGTACCTGACAGAAGAAAGACCAAAAATATTAGAGAAACAGATTTCACAGATTCGATTGAACAACAAAAAAATCCAAAGCTAACAAAATATGCTGTGCATACTTTCGGGTTAAGTGTATGATAGTGCCTGAACATTTTCAGAAACTCCCAAAATATCTGCTTCATACTTCCTACTCTGATCTTCAGTGAGACAGACAGTATAAAGATTTTAAAGCCATATCGTCTGGGAGGATTTCTTTTCTTTCAATCCTTTAGACATTTAACAGGTTTTGGAAATTATGCCTACCCATCAGGAATAAGTAAAATATATTAAAGGGAGACTGGAAATCGTCTGCCAAGCCTTCTCTTGCTGTGCACATGAGGAGGTGCCCATTGAAGTAGAGCTGTAAGAGACAATTATTCTAGAACAAGATGGGCAAACTACAGTTCTCTGCTAAATCTAACCCACCGCCTGTTTTTGTATGGCCCACAAACTAAGAAAGATTTTTCCATTTTCAAGCGGTTGAAAAAAATCAAAAGAATATTTTGTGACACGTGAAAATTTTCTGAAGTCCAAAGTTTTACTGGAATACAGCCATGATCATCCATATTGTCTTGGGCTGCTTTCTCGCTATAACGCGGTAGCGTTGAGTAGCTGCCCCCAAAGCCTAAAATATTTACTATCTGGCCCCTTTTAGAAAAAACGTTTACCAACCAGTGCTCTAGAACACGAGGGCTGTATTGTTTAAACACCCTTGCAACCCCCTTCCCTCTCCAGCCGCCCCTTCCCAGCCTTAGTCACTAACAAGATTCCTGGGCCTGACACGAAGGGAGAGCGTTATAATCGTATAGTATGGATCGTATCAGAAACCAGAGACACCCGACAGTAAATTTCTATATAAGGTAATACGAGTGCTTCTGCCACGGACTAGAGTAACGTCTGGGTTTGTTCCCCGATCAGAAACGTGGGCATCACAGCGGCAGCTGCACGATTTCGTTTGAAAATTACCATGGTCACTTGCATGAAGGCGCTTGGAAAATATCAAGGCAGCAAGTGTTCCGGGGGTGCTTTTACAGGGGGAACCTTTCTCGGCGTCTGGATGCAGACAGAAGTTCCCTGTGCATGTAGACACCTCGGCCACCTCCTCCTACCCCGTCCCCTTTGCTCCTGGCCCTCATTTTCGTTCCCATTCGGCCTTGCAGCTCGCATTCTCCTCACACCCACGCGCTCCTCAGGGGCTCCCAAGTTCCAGGGCAGACAGGGCTCAGGCAAGCCGGCCCCTGGTCAGCTCAGCCCAACTCTTCTCAGCCTCGCCAGCTTGGGATGCGGGTGCTCTGGGACCCCCGCAGGTGACAAGAATGACTCAGCTGGGCCTGGGACAGAAACAAGAATGCCAGTGCAGGGACAAAATCCGCTGAAGGACGCGAGGCCACAAATCATCATTTTTAAGGACCCAAATTTGTGAACAAACGAAAATGTAATTCAAGCGAGCGTCGGGCCGTTGGCGGCCTGGGCCAGCACAGGCCGCAGGTTTAGCCAACAGGGAGGCCCGGCGGCTTCTGCAGTCAGAAAACGCCCGCGGCCTCTGCAAAAATTCCCCTTTGCCTCCGACAAACCCCACCTCGGCTCGACTGGGCCCCAGGAAAGGCCAGTCGGCTGCAAGGAGACCTTTCAAGGTGCACAGAATTGCATGCTCGTGATTACTGGGGAGACTGCGGGCACAGTAATCTCTCGAGACTAGAAACCATTTTCTTTTCTAGCTCTGAGATTTTGCTTGGCTAAGCGGCGGCAGCTTCCCTGCCCCCCCCCCCCCCCCCCGCCACCGCCACGGCCTCTGCAAGCAGCCACGCCCCGCGGCCCCCGAGGCTCGCCTCTGCGAGGCTCGCAGCCCCCGCACAGCCCGCACGCCGGGCCCCCATTTGCCCCACCCCCAGCGCACCCCCATCCGCCCCCGCGGCCGGCCCTGAGAGCGCTGGGCGAGTCCTTGCGCCTGCGCCCCGCCAACTTCCTGCCGCGGAACGCCCCGCCCAACCCCAGAAGCCCGCCTCCGAACGCCGCGTGAAACCTGCCTGCCGCACGTCATTGGTCGAGACAACGAAGCCGTTGGCTCCCAGGCCCGCCTCTCCACGGCCTCTTGCTTTTCCCAGGGCGGATGCGCCTGCGCTCAGCTGCCTGGGCGGGCTGAGAGGCGCGGGTTGAAAAGTCTCGTTCCAAGTTTGGAGAGAGAGAGAGAGGGAAGAGCGCCTCAGACCTCGGTACCCGCGAGCGGGGAGGAGGCAGGAGGGAAGGACGCGGCGTCTGGGGAGCACCCAGGCTGGGAGCCGGAGCTCAGGCTTCGAGAGCTAGAAGTGTGTGACGCGCCTGGGAAAGGCAGGAGCGCCTGCGGTTGGGCTGCTCTTGGCTCGCGAGGGGAGTCTGAGGCGGCGGCGAGGGGCGAACGACCCGACGCAAGATGGCGAGTAAAGAGAGTAAGAGGCCCTGCGGGGCGGCGCACGCCGGGGCGGCGGGGGGCGGCGGGCGCGCGAGGCCGCGGCACGCGCCGGCGAAAGGCGCGAATTGGCGTGCAGAGCAGGGGGCGGGGCCGGGCGCGAGGCTGGGCGCGCGCCTCGAGGGGCCTACGCGCGACGGGGCCGCGGCGCGGAGGGCTCCGAGCACTTCCGGAGCCGGGCGCGGGGCCGCGAGGTGGGCCCCCTTCCCCCTCTCCGCCGGACCCCCCCTCCGGCCGCGGCGCTCCCTCCCGCGCCTTCGGTCCCGGGCAGAGGCAGTCGCCGCCGCCGGAAAGCGGGCACGGCGGTTCCTTCCACGCGCGCGCATCGACCGCCTCGGGGTCGCGGCCCTTGTCCGGGGGATTCTGGAACCTGCTGGCCTATGGCTGCCGACGCGGGCTTCTGGGGAACGGAGGCCTCTCTTGGTGGGGGATGGAGGGCGCGGGCCGAGGGGTTTTTGCTACACGTGGATTCGTTCCCCGGGGTGGGTCGTGGAGCCCGTCTACATACGGGTTGTCATCTTAGAACAGGTGCGAACGGCCGTCAGTGGCGAAACAATTTCGATATCCGTGTAATTGATCATCTAATTCTGTATACGCAGGCAGTATTGATCTCAAAGTGCAAAAAATAAGCTTCTTGGTGTTAATATTCTCTCCACGTTCTGGAAGAGCAGTTAGTTGTTCGCGTCCAAATTAGAGGGAAAGGGAAAGAGTAGATTAGGTGTGGCCATCTCGAGGTGACCTCCAGTATCCGTGTACAGATTGTGCCTTCGCTCCATCTCAGCTACTTAATCGTATGGGCTTTCTCCAAATTTCAGTGTTTGAAGATACTGTGGAGGAGCGTGTCATCAATGAAGAATATAAAATCTGGAAGAAGAATACACCGTTTCTTTATGACCTGGTTATGACCCATGCTCTTCAGTGGCCGAGTCTTACCGTTCAGTGGCTTCCTGAAGTGACTAAGTAAGGGTTTCTGGCAACTTTTATTTTGCACAAATTTAACTGTTGTCCTGAATTTCGTAGTTTGGGCATTTTATACGTAGAACAGAAGCAGGTAATCAATTCAGCCTTTGGATGAGGTGGCAGGTGATTTTTATTTTTGAAACTGAAGTGTTTTATGGGATGATTTCTGACGTATAAGCGTGGCTTTAAAAGGGGAGAAGAAATCTGTGAGGTTAATGATATTTGTAGGAAGCACCAGATATGTTGGACATTTCTTGAGCTTAAATATAGAGCAGCTCTCTTTGGGCCTCAGACTAATGGATTTCTTTAAAACTTCATAGGAAAATAGCATATGTACAGAAAATTGCACAAATCATAAGCGTACGACTTGATGAATTTTTACAAAGTGAACACACCCATGTAATCAGCCACCAAGATGAATATGTTTTAACTGGCAAAGGGGGAAAGAATTTAGTAACAGTTCACCAAAGAATAGCTGTTATTGGTTTACAATATGAAATACTTTGAGATTACTGTTGGCCTTCATAAGAGTATTCTTTTCAGCTATATTTAAAATTTCTCTGGTATAATTACATTTATTGAGCACTTAGAACAGAGCTTCACACACATGGAGAGTTTTGTGTGCTATTTGGTTTAATACAACGGTATTATGATTACTTTTTATCATCCTTGTTTTACCGATGTGGAAAATGGGGCTGAGATGCTGAATAACATGTCCAAGATCACACAGCTGGTAAGTGGTGGATCGGGTTTTTGAACCCAAACCGAGTGGCCCCAAAGTTGAAGTATCCCCTGCACTAGATTACCTTTCTTGTATACTTGCACTTTTTCTAGTAGGAATTTGGCTATGCACTTTACTAGTGTATTAAATTTGGGTATCATGAGCATATAATTTAATGAAGGTTAATCAAGCTCTAATCTAGAAAGGGGATTTTGCCACAAGTTATAAAAATAAGAGTAAATTAATTTTAGATAAAATTACTCATATAGTGGCCAGATTCTCCATATGCGAACGTTGACTTCCATACAGATGGGGCTTCCATTCGGGTTCCCAGAAATCTCAATGTAAATACACAGATGTGGGAAGAGTAGCCAAGAACTAAATAATGGAAATGTCTAAGCATTGATATTTATAACAGCTTTAAATATCAAATACTTAAGGGTATTCAGATTCTGGTTTAGAGCGTCTTGTGTGTTTTACTCTTTGTGGTTTTTTGTTAAGCAAATGTAAAACTTCAACAACTTAATTTGCATTCTCTTGGGTCTTTTTGCCCTGTCACAGTAAGGAAAGAGCTGGGGCTTTAAGGTTAGAGACCTGAGTTTGAATCCTGCCCCCTGCTTTGTAGCTTTGTGAATTAGAGCAAGTTGGTCAGTCTCTCTCTCAGACGGAGTTGTCTGGTCTGTAAATGGAGGTGCTGATGGTACTGGCTGCGTACGTTTGAAGGAATTAAATGAGATGGTGTATGTTAAAGTGCTGGCGCAGAGTAAGTACACAGTAGGTGGTGACTGATGCTGATTTTTCCAGCCCTTCTCTTCAGAAATAATTTGTTAGATAGGATGGAATAACACTATTTCTCCGTTTGGATTTCAATGAAAGCTGCTTACTGAAGTCTTTTTAAAATGTTACCTATGATGTGTTTTGCATAAAGATTTTAAAGATAACAGAGTTCTATGTTCTCAGCCCAGATACTGCCTTTGTATTAATGCTTGGGAACCTAACAGAAAATACTTTAACTAAATTATGTATTCCATGGTGTTCTTTGCATACAAAGAAGTGGGATCTGGTTGTGGGACGTGCAGTGGCTCTGGGAATGCAAGAAAATGCCAGCCAGCTTGCATTCTTGGATGTTGGGGACGGTTGTGTGGTGTTTTGCAGAGTTCTCTTTGGGGGATGAAGGGCCTGTGATTGTGTTTTGTCACTATACAGAACAGTGGAAATGTTGGCTATTCTTACTGCCTGACTCTTTGAGGAGCTAGACTGTACTCAAACTCATAAGGCCTTCTGCCTATATACAATATGTTTCCCAATGATTACTTGGACTTTCTGAGCTGTTGTCCTTAAATTGAGTTAGATAATTGTCCAGATAATTGATTTGGCTTTTAAAAATTTTTATTTAGGTGTCTCTAAGAGATTGTTTTTCCAACCTAGTAGATCGTGGTTTCATATCTCCTATTAAATAATTTCTTAAACATGTTTAGACTGACTAACTTTCTATCTAAAAAGCTTTGTAATCGTTCAGACGGTACAAAAGGGCATAGAGTGAAAAATAAGTCTTCTAATAAGTTCTCCTAGTTCCCTTACCCAGAGTGGAGTCAGTCATTGTTTGCAGTTTCTTAGCCATCATGCCGGCATGAAGAAGTACGTACATATATTTTCCTTCCGTCGTTTTTTCTGGTAGTAAGGTGCTCACTTAACTTTTTAATTAGGAGTCTATATTGGAGACTTTTTCCTATCAGCATACTTAGATATAATCATTTGTTTTAAGGGCTCCATAGAATTGCGTTTATGGATATACCATAATTTATGTCAGCAGTTCCTTATTGATGGATATTTAGATTGTTTTCAGTCTTTTGCTGCTTCAGACAGTGCTGCTGAGAATAACCTTGTGATAATCTGTGATTGTTGGGTGAATTTCTTAGCAGTGGAGTCAAAATGGTCAAAGGATTCTGGCACTGAAAATGGACGAGGTCGGGGGCTGGCCCCGTGGCCGAGTGGTTAAGTTCTCGTGCTCTGCTGCAGACGGCCCAGTGTTTCGTTGGTTTGAATCCTGGGCGCGGACACGGCACTGCTCATCAAACCATGCTGAGGCAGCGTCCCACATGCCACAACTATAAGGACCCACAACAAAGAATATACAACTATGCACCGGGGGGCTTTGGGGAGAAAAAGGAAAAAATAAAATCTGAAAAAAAAAGAAAAGAAAATGGACAAGGTCTTATGAGTGCTTCTGCAGCCTTAGGTGCATCCAGTATTGGAGGGAAATATTGGTTCAGGAAAATAGGCTTGTATTTTAATGATGGAGATGAAAGGATTTGTAGTAAAAAGAAAAATCCTTCTATGATGATCAAGTGAGGGGAAACTGGAATAATTGAATTTGAGAGTCAAGAGGAATTTTTCCGATCCTCCGTCCATCTTGGGACTGTGTTCCTTAGAAAGGTCCTGTGACGAACTGACACGTTTACCTGTAACTTTTACCTGTTGGTCTTGGTTTTTCTGCTTAATCCCATAAAAAGTAAGTCGCTTCCTTCCTTTTGTGTTAGCCCTAACATTGCTCTGTGGTGCCTCCTTTCTCTTAAGCATTCCTATTTCTTTTCAAATGGTTCTCATGAGATATGTTTAAGTTCCCTTTGATTTTGAGCCACTATTTCTGGAAAAGGTTTCATTTTGTCTAAGCCCTCCTAAAGTACCTTGCCAAAACCTAATTTTCTAAGTGTGGTTTTTCCAGTTAAAAGTGGGCAAGTGCTCATGCACATTACCTCACCTCTCCCCATATAAGTTCATCTAAGATGGAATTAATTACCCTTTTTGATAGCTACATTATATTCCTGGCCTCTGAACATACATAGACTAAAACTCATGTCTTTTTTCAAACGAGCTGCTATTGCTTAGCCATGGCTGCCTTATTCTGTTCTTGGGGTTGTATGTGTATTTATTGTTCTTTTTTACCTTAAGCCAAGTCTTGGCAAAATTTCATCTTGTATCTTTTTTGGTTATTAGTAAATTACATGCCTAGAAGTAACCCCCAAACCTTTTTTTAAAACCACTGAATCCTTTGTACAGAAATTTAGAAACAGATAAGTAGCCTAACTTGTCTGGTGTTGGGATTCAGAGCCCTACTTCTTGGTCCTCCTCACTGAGGTGGGACCATAGAGTGCAGATGAAAATTCATATTCTAGATAATATGAATGAAAAAGCCTTGTTAATAGATAAAGATGCAAAATCACTGCTTGGACCAGGGTGCCAAGAACCATCAGCAGGTTCTTCAGCCTCAAAGTGAGTTTCCATAGGACAAGGTAACAAAGACCTTCCCCCCGCCCCCAGCCGTAAAATTGAGAATGCCCATTTCATAAATTTTAAGCACCATAAACATAAAGAAGGGGTTTTCACATCATGCCATTTGCACTCATAACCTATTTTTTAGGTGAAGAAACTGAGGCCCACAGGAAACTTGTGATTTAAGAAATTGCATATAGCTAATTTTAGTTTGAGCCAGGATTTAAACCCAGTTTTGCTAACTCAACATTTTATTCTTTCCATTCTACCTTGTTGCCTCTTAGTGGGAAATTGGAAACATCTAGCATTAAAATGGAAGTTTTTTTTAGGCGAAAAGTCATGATTTATGAGTATGGGGATTGGTGATGGATTGAATTTGTTAGCAACTAATTTCTTGTAGGAGTGTGACTTATTTTCTTTCCTAAACAGACCGGAAGGAAAGGATTATGCCCTTCATTGGCTAGTGCTGGGGACTCACACATCTGATGAGCAGAATCATCTCGTGGTTGCTCGTGTCCATATTCCGAATGATGATGCTCAGTTTGATGCTTCCCACTGTGACAGTGAGAAGGGTGGTAGGTATACCATATATTCCAGTATTGATGTTTCAGGGAGTATGCCTCTTTCTAATTATATGTTATTAAAATTTTATGCTAATATATTTTGGCTCAGCAGTTTAACTTCTAGGACTTTATCCTAGAACTATGCACCCACATGTGCACAAGGATTTCACAATAGCATTATTTGTAGGATTGAAAAATTAGGATCAACCTAACAACCCTGATGTTAGTTCATAGGAAATTGGTTAAACACGTTATGTTATGTTTGAAGTACTGTGCAGCAATTACTAAGAATGAGATAAATCTGAAGTTTTATACACACACAAAGAATGAGATAAATAATGTATGCACTTGTATGGAAAGGTTTCCAAGGTAAATTGAGTAACTGGTATTTGTGATTATAGTACCCATTTTTGTAAAAGTAATAATGTGTTGATGTATGCATAGGAAAAAGCCAGGAGGCATATATAGCAAACAGTTAATCAGTCAATAGTGGGATTTTTATGGAAGCTGTTGAGCCCCACTGCCCCCACCCCCACCCCCCCCCACACACATTCCTCTCTTTTGGTATTCTCATGCTCACAACCACCCAAGTTTGGTGATTTTGCTAGGAGGACTCATAAGACTCGATAGCAAATTATGCTCATGGCTAAAGTTTGTTACAGTAAAGAATATAGAACAAAAGCAGCAGGAAAAAGATTTGCAGAGAGGGCTGTCACAAGTCTCGTCCAAGGCTACACAGGACGTGCTTTCTCCCTGACAGTGAATGACAGGGGCACATGCAGCCTGTCTCTGTCCAGGGAAACCCATTTGAGTGTCAGGGTCTGAAGCTTTTGTAGGGGGCTGTTTTCGGAGGCACATCCTGCTGGCAACCAGCCATGACAACTGAACCTCAGGACCCCAATAATGAAACCAGGTGTGTATCGTCAACCTTGATATTTGTGCAAAGCAGCCCTGACAAACTGGTACAGCATGGTCCATTGCTCCAGGTGTACACCACAAAATCATCAGTCCATCAGTGACATGAGGAACATTCTGAGGTCTATGTTCCCAGGAGTTGGCCAAGGGTCAGTCATGGTCCCAGTGTCGCTCAGAGCTATGAGGACTAAGCAACCAGACCTGCTGGGTTAGTGCTTTCCACACTGCCCCAAATGTTTTAATAGATCTTAACATTTTCCAGTATTTGCTTTAGGTTTTTTTCTTATTGAAAATAAAATGTTGCATTATAGCTAAAGTCTCACCACCACCCGTTCCTCCCTGCCTCTCCAGAATTCATCACTGTCCTGAAATTAGTGTGCCATTTTCAACTGTTTGTATTTTTATTATTCATACACTAATGAGTATACATTAATGTTGTTTAGCAGCTTCCTTTTTTCAGTCAATATTGTTTATGTGTCTGTATACTGTGTAGATGTCTGTGTCATTCTTTTCACTGCTATAAAGTATTCCATTGCGATTAAACCTGAGTTTATCCCTTCTACCAAGGGGCGGTTGGATTGTACCTGTGTGGTTTTTTTGCTCTTCCAAACACTGCTTAGTGAACATCCTTGCCATGTCTCCTTGTACACATGTGGGAGAATTTATCTAGTGGAGTGGAACTCCTGAGTTATATAGAATATTCATTGTCAACTTAAAATAATGTGAAACTATTTTCCAAAATGATTTACTCAGTTTATCACTCCCATATTCACAGTCCATTCCCCTACAACCTTATGCATTATTTCTGTAAATACTGTTGTAATCAGAAACTTTTTAATGGCTTTTGGTCCTAAAGTATGTACTTATTGGACTTTCAGCTTAAGAATTAGTCTCTGTGTATAATATATGGATATATTAAGTTATTGAAGTCACTTGTCCAGTGTATTACATTCTAACAAGCGACTGGAATAATTCAGTTAACACTTTTTTTAAATTTTCAGTTATGATATTTTTAATGGATACTGTTATCATTAAAATAGTGGTTTTTCAAACTTTTGAGTTTGAGAAAGCAAAGCCCTATATTCAAAGTAAATCTTAACTGGAATCCCAATTTTTTAAAAAGAGAGCTATTCAGTTTGTTTTAACTAAAGGAATTGGGAAAATTGAGCGTCTTGGTAGCGGAAGGGTTAGAAAGTGCTCTAGGAGTCCGTGGGGATGAGAGGTTGAAAAATCAAAGTCGGGGCAGGTTTGGAGCAGTGTCTCAGGAGGGAGGAGGTGAGGGGATCAAGAGGGGTGGTCTTAGAAAGGCTGAGGCACATTTCTTCCACTAACACGAAGGGGAGGCCAAGAAGTGATTGCATGTGGTTGTGTGAGAGTAGTTGTGTGGAATGGCATGTGAATTTTAGCCACACAAAAATAGTAAGCTGTGTTTGCCATAAGGAAGAATGGCTGAACGCTGATAGTAAGCCATGGGAGCCAGTGTTCATTAAGCATCCCCACATAGCAGGAGCTGGCAGAAACAGAAATGGTTTACTGCTTTCCATGTGTTTTCACCAGGCACCGGCCATTCCGTTTGACTTGCTACCTGCCTGGCTGCGTTAGGCATTTGAGTTAAGTGTTCCCTAACCTGAGGCACAGGGTGAGCTAAAAAGGAATGTGCAAAGAAAAAGCAATATAGATCAAGAAGAAATAAAACAGTTATAATGTGAAGCCTCTGAACTTTTTAAGTGTCAGCAACTAATTCAGGTTTTTTTTCTATGAAACGTTCAAAGATGGTGTTTTTATCTGCTATTATCTGCTTGGATGTTCCCTACTTGTATTGTTTCTGCTATCATCTTGCTGCTTCTGAGAAATTAGACTTTTTGTGTGGCTTTGTTACTTTTCCAAGGCCTTTTTGATAACTAACAATGTAGTCTTATTCGCACAGCAGATAGAGATGTTAGCCCCCTCGTAGCTTTGGCACTCCACTAGCAGTTGAACCAAGTATGCTGGTGGAATCAGCACATGTATTGATTGGGGTTGGGTGGGAGTGAGTTAGCATGGATTTCCAATTTGAGGATGTGTCTAACTTTAGACTGAAGGGGCATTCATACCCTGAGCGTGAAATCTTCCCTGTCTTAATGAACCCTAAAATAAGATGCTAATTCACTGTAGCACTTCCAAATGAGTTGTATTTGAACTAAAAGACAGAGATGTGTTTATTATGTGGTTATTTGAAGTTTATTGAATAACTATCATCTTCACATCTGAAAGAGGCCGATTTTCAATTGTTTTAAATCCAAAGTGGAAGTGAATTAACTTGTATAAAATAGCTACCAATATTTTCCAGTGAAGATGAGCTTTGAGAATAAATTAATTCCAAGTGGCAAGTGAACCTCTTTTTGTGTGTGTGTGTTTCTCTCGGATCAACTTGTGTTATATTCTGTCAGGTTCAAATCTGTTGGGTTGATTAAACTAAGTGACTTGTGAATTTTAATCATAAGTGTATGTGTTTATTTCTTTCTTCTCACATTAGAATTTGGTGGCTTTGGTTCTGTAACAGGAAAAATTGAATGTGAAATTAAAATTAACCACGAAGGAGAAGTGAACCGAGCTCGTTACATGCCTCAGAATCCTCACATCATTGCTACAAAAACACCATCCTCTGACGTGCTGGTTTTTGATTATACAAAGCACCCTGCTAAACCAGGTATGTAGTAATAAAGTCAGGCCATTGCTTGACCATTTGTCTTAATTTGGAATAATTGCTTTGAGGTTACTCAAACTACAGTATACTCTATAATTTTTAAAGGTTTAAAAATTTTTCGAGGTCCCATGACCACCCTCCAGTTGAGTGATTTAACAGAAGGACCTCAGAACAGATTATACTCCTGGCTAAGACTTACTATGGCAAAAGATAAGAGCAAAAGTGGGAGGAAAAAGATACATATCAGGCAGAGTCCAGAGAGGTCAGGCACAGGCTTCTGATTCCTTCCCCGCTGGGGCCACACAGAATGTGCATTTTCTCTCTAGCAGCAAACCACAGGGACACATGCTAAATGTCTCTGCCCAGGGAAGCCTGCTTGAATCTCAGGGTCTGGGGTTTTTTATGGAGGTCTGGTCACACAGGCACATCCTGCTCTATGACCAGCCATGGTAGAGGAAACTCAGGACCCCAGCAGTGAAGCCAGATAAATCATGACTCTTGCTAAACAATCCTGCAGGTCTTGACAAGCTGCTACAGGGTGCCCCACTGCTCTAGGCGTACACAACTTCATCATCAGTGACATGAAGAATTTTGTGAGGGTTATATTCCCAGGGGTTGGCTAAGGGTCAATCATGATTGCAGGCTACCCTGGAGACATGCAAGGACTGAGCAACCAGATCTGCTGTGTTAACTCTTGCCTTACAAAAATATTTTTAAAAATTGACCCGGGCATGGGGTGGGTTGTCACCACACAAATTTGTGGGATGGCTGTAGTTTTCAGTCTTTTGTGTTAGAGCCAGTACTAGATTTTGCCAAGGAATCAGTCATTTTATGGTCAGGAGACCTGGTTTGCACTGAGTATTTGAAATGAAGCACAGAGAAGACCTTTTCAAGGCGGCTATGGGTCAGACCAAGACCTTGTTGATGTGCAGTGCTTTTCCAAGCATTATAATAAATGTTATGGCTCACTCAGGAGTGAGAATTTGCTCTTACCAGTTCTGGTAAACAGAATCATTTAGTACTTAATGTATTTCTTTTTTTCTTTAGACCCAAGTGGAGAATGTAATCCTGATCTCAGACTAAGAGGCCACCAAAAGGAGGGCTATGGTCTTTCCTGGAATTCTAATTTGAGTGGACATCTCCTAAGTGCATCTGATGACCATGTGAGAAACTTGTTCTTCCTAATCTACTCATGCACTGAGAGTTGAAGGCAGTGTCATGGACACTTCTGCCCCAAAGGAGCACTATATAGATGAAAGGTTTCTAAGATAGTACTGATGATGATTGTGATAACATTTTCACAGGATTTAGAGCAATGGTTATTGAACTGCCCTTTGGGGCACCTTAGGATTCCACAAAACTCTTTTGAAGCAGCCTTAGAATGGAGGGAAGGTGGGTAAAAATAGTGGTGGTCCATTATTTAAAAGCAGATCTCTGTAGTGGGAACTCTATAAAGTGTTTGTGAGGCCTGATTAATATAAATTACATTTTAGTTTACTTTTCATTTTTGTAAGTGTACAATTCAATGAGTTTTAGTATATTCACAAAGATGTGCAATCATTACCACTGTCTATTTCTAAAACATTTTCATCAAATGTCGCAAAAAGAAACTCCATACCCATTAAGCAGTCAGTCCCCACTCCCTCCCTGCCCCAGCTCCTGGCAGTCAGGACTTTCGAACTCTATAGATTTGTCTATTCTTGATATTTCATATAAATGGAATCCTATAATATGTGGCTTTTTCTCTCTGACTTCTTTGATTTAGCACAGTGTTTTTAAGGTTCATCCATGTTGAAGCATATGTCTGTTGCATTTCTTTTTATGGCTGAATAATACTCCATTATGTGGCTATACCACAATTTATTCATCAGTTAATAGACATTTGGGTTGTTTCCATTTAGGGGCTATTTTGAATGATGTTGCTGTGAACATTTTTGTACAAGTTTTTGGGTGGGCATATGTCTTCATTTCTCTTGGGTAATTACCTAGGAGTGGAATTACTGGGTCATATGGTAACTGTGATTAACTTGTTGAAGAACTGCCAAACCCCTTTTCCAAAGCAACTGCACTAGTTCACGTTTCCACCAGCAATGTGCCAGGGTTCCAGTTTCTCCATGTCCTCACCATGCTTGTTATTGTCTATCTGTTTTATTATAGCCATCCTAGTGAGTGTGAAGTGGTATCTCGTTGTGCTTTTGATTTATATTTCCCTGATGACTAATGATGTTGAGCATCTTTTCATGTGCTTATTGGCCATTTGTATATCTTCTCTGGAGAAAAATACATATTGAAATCCTTTGTCCATTTTTAAATTTTGTTTTTTATTTTAGAGTTGTAAGTTTTTGTATTTTCTAGATACAAGTCCTTTATCATATATATGATTTCAAAAAAATTTTCTCCCATCCTGTGAGTAGTCTTTTCACTTTTTTGATGTCTTCTGAAGTGCAAATGTTTTTAATTTTGAGTCCAATTTATATATTTTTTATTTTATCACTTGTGCTTTTGGTATCATATCTAAGAAACCATTACATAATCAACATCACAAAGATTTGCACTTAAATGTTTTGTTAGAATTTATAGTTTGAGCTCTTATATTTGAGTCTTTGATCCATTTCGAGTTAATTTTTGTATATGGTGTAAAGTAGGGGTCCAACTTTGTTCTCTGCACGTGGAAGTCCAGTTTTCCTAGCACCATTGTTGAAAGACTCATCTTTCCCTATTGAGTTGCCTTGGCATCCTTAATATAAAGTATTCTAACCATTAACAGTACCACAGAAATGCAAAGTGATCTTGTTTTAATTTATTGTTGGTCAGTGTTTGTAGGATTCCTGTCACTATACCTTGTTTTGTGGGTCCTGTACCACAAGCAGAAACTGGTGTGACTCCAACCAGAAGCCAAGAGTAGACCTCAGGAGCTTTGGAAAGCTTATGTAACTTGGCCACAGTTAGCATTTTACGTTGGCTTCGTGAGAGCAGGTTCCTTACCTCCTTTCTTAGTATATCCCCATGCCTAGAACAGGGCCTGTCACATCGCAGACCTTCTTTGTATTTCTGTCGATTGCAATTTCTGTTAAGCTTTTTGAAATACTGAAAGTAGGTAATTGGCCCAGTCAAGCTTCTTTAGTTGCAGGTAACCAAAACCGACTCTGGCTAATTTAAACAGAAAAGGAATTTATTGGAAGGGCATTGGGTAGGGTAGCTGACAGAATTGCCATGATAGCTAGAAAATGGCCCGGAAAAGAAAGGAAGAGGTCAGATCTACTATCCAAATCAGGCCAGTTGAGGACGTCACTCTTGCCACCTCTGGAAAGTGGATGTTACTCCCCCCACCCCCCGGCCATCAGAACAGATTCTCCCTGGTCCTGTTTACAATTCAGAGTCCTGCTTGGACCGATGGAGCCTGTGTCATGTTCCTGCAGCCCTGCTGCAAGGGGGGCCAGGAAGCAAGGGTCTGCCTTAGTTCTCTGAAAGGAAGCTTTCCTCCGTTTCTCTCAAGGTGGATATGGGAGAGTCTCCCAAACAGGGAGGATGGGTTGTACTCAGTAACTTAATTACTAGTACTTTTTGAAGACGCCAGGCTGGGAGTTGCTGGTCATAATAATAGCTGACGTTTATCAAAGGCTCCGCATGTGCCAAGCATCTTACTAATCTCTCCGGGACCCTTCTGAGGTGAGGAGCAGGGGAGAAGGGCAGGAGTTCCCCACGTCCCTTTTTCTTCAGTGTGTGTAAATTGTGCGTCTGAGTGTGTAAGTATCAAGAGAGACTAAGGGCACATATGTTATGTAGAATTATTCTTTTGTTACTGGGAAGTAGCTTTGTTACAGAAAACCTTTCAGATGAGGTGATTTAAAAAGAGATGAAGCCCATACCAGTGTCAGTGGAATTAGTGCGAATATACCTTAATGGATTTACCTCTTATTTTAAACCGTTGGATAAGAATCATTGCCCTATAGCTTGTGATTTTTTTTTCCGTAAAAACTTAAGAATGGGATATCAAGAGAAGGCTCTACTCCCAGAACCTGCTGATGTGTGATCTTTGAGGCCTGGGGAAGGCCCCGTGGCCTGTCCTTGGGCTCTGCTGACGTTTCGAGGAGCACACTGTGGTGATCTGTCTGCAGGCCTCAAGCTTTGGCCTCTCAAAGTAGCCTAGTAGGGTTTCTAGGTCATTCACCTGTTGCACTTCCTGATGTCTCTACTGGTTTCTGCTGTGAAGTAAGAGGCTTGTCCAAAGGCCTTTGGTTTTTAAGAGGCACGTTGTAATTTTATTCCCCAGGTTCCCAACCCAGTGAATTTTTAGAATGTGCATTTCTGTTTGGTAGATACTGAATGCCGGGGTCTTAGTGTTGTGCTGTGCAATCTAGACGAATTTCAAATACTTGACAATGTATGTAGGTAGAAATTCTAACCTGAGTGTCCCTTGCCTGCCGCCATGCTCGGTCTCCCCCTGCCCCCACTACAGTGTATTTTCCTTGCCCTCCACATCTCAGATCATAGAAGCTACACCCATACTATACTCTTCTATTTATGAAGCTTCACTTTTGTTTGTATTTCCTCTGCCTCATGTTTATCTCTAACTTTTATAATAGTTAGTTTTGTTTTTAATGAAGGTTTTTTAAATAAGATGTTGGCATTTAAATTCAATCTCTTACTGGGGCTGGCCCCGTGGCCGAGTGGTTAAGTTCGTGCACTCCGCTGCAGGCAGCCTAGCGTTTCGTTGGTTCGAATCCTGGGCGCGGACATGGCACTGCTCATCAGACCACGCTGAGGCAGCGTCCCACATGCCACAACTAGAAGGACCCACAACGAAGAATATACAACTATGTACTGGGGGGCTTTGGGGAGAAAAAGGAAAAAAAAAAAATTAAAAAAAAAAAATTCAATCTCTTACTTCTTTTGTTTTTTCCTCCTTTAGACTGTCTGTCTGTGGGATATAAATGCAGGACCAAAGGAAGGCAAAATTGTGGATGCTAAAGCGATCTTTACTGGCCACTCGGCTGTTGTGGAGGATGTGGCCTGGCACCTGCTGCACGAGTCATTGTTTGGATCTGTCGCTGATGATCAGAAACTTATGATGTAAGATGGAAAGTTCAGCAGAGTCTTGTTATATGGGTGTTATATCAGTGATTGTGGTGGCCTGTGGTTTGATTTCTTTTTTGTTAAGTTATGTCCTGGCCTTTAAAAAAAAAAAGTTTTAGTGAGGTATAATTGACAGAATACACGTATATAATGGTCTTTTTACATAAAAGGTACTGTGCTATATGAACACAATTTTTTTATTTTAAAAAGAAAACAGGTATGTAAACATGAAGAAACCTGCTTGGTATAGTGGTAAATGTCAAAATTGGGATCAGGGTGACTTCCATTGAAGATGAGGGCAGAGAATGATTACATCAGGGCGTGGCTGCAGAGCTGCCTTCAGTCACCTGTTGGTGCTGACATGGAAACACGCGTGAGCACATGAGAAGCGGGGGAGGGTCAAGTGGCTACCTCTTGTGTTGTCTGCCTGTACCTTTGTGTTGCAGATGGGACACCAGGTCCAATACCACCTCCAAGCCAAGCCACCTGGTGGATGCGCACACTGCAGAGGTCAATTGCCTGTCATTCAATCCCTACAGCGAGTTCATTCTCGCAACTGGCTCTGCGGATAAGGTTTCTATGTTTCTGCGTATTTGGTGCACTTGTGCTGCACTGTACACTTGTAATCAGATATTTTTAAATTCTTCTGTAAAGTGCAGAAATGAATTCCTTTTCATTTGCTATCTTTCTTCAGACTGTAGCTCTATGGGATCTGCGTAATTTAAAATTAAAACTCCATACCTTCGAATCTCATAAAGATGAAATTTTTCAGGTACGTCACAGTTTTCTGGTGTTGCTATATCCAGTTTTAGTAACTTTTGGTAGGGGGAAATTTGGAAAAATTTTTTTCTCTTATATATTGGGCATGGGACATTGTTCCTTTTAAAAGCTCCTCTTCTACTCTATAAGTTAACAGTGGGAAATAACTTGAAGCTTTTTGAGAGACTGTTAGTTCAGAAGTAGAAAAAAGCCTTGCAAGACAAGATCTGTTTAAAGAGTGAGATCCAAGGACTTCAGTGAAGGTGTGCCAGCACGGCGGGTCCTTGAGTGAAAAAACGTCTTGTATGTGGTTTAAAATAGAGATTCACATAGGTTAAGATACACCTCATTGAAAATTTAAAAAATTTCTGGATAGCTGGGGCCGAATAAGTTTATTGGGCCCCCTAGTGGAGTTCCTCTGTATTGGGGAGTGTGCGACCTTCCTGGGGGCAGGCTGGGGAGATGGGCCATTTAAGAGCCTTGAAAGGATAAGACAAGGAGGGTGAGGGCTGTAGGCCAAGGAGAGGATACAGAACCCAAGATAGGAGTAGAACAATGTCCACAAACCTAGAAACGGGTGATTGTTTACATTTTCGAATATGTATTGCTAGGTCCACTGGTCTCCACATAATGAAACTATTCTGGCTTCAAGTGGTACTGATCGCCGCCTGAATGTGTGGGATTTAAGGTAACTTAGAACCTGGTGACAAGAAACTGCATAAATATGCTCATTTGGAAGATTATGTAATAATTCATAAACTAGAAGAGCAATTTGCTAACCCCAGTTTAATCTAATATTAAAGTAACTTGTAAGTACCTTTCTGAAAGGTCTTTGTTCTTTAAAAGAGAAGTGAATTGGCAAATGGACTGTAAAATTCCTTTATATGAGTTTTGTTTTTCTGTTAAGATTCAGGCAAGAATTTTGTCAGGGAGTATGTGTTTTAGCATCCAAATGAGTGTATTGAAAACACTCTTGGTATATAGAAAGGGGTAAAGATGTTGGCTGTTCATGTCGTTTTGGATCTCAAGTACACCTGCAGGACTGGTCTTTCCCAGAGTTTCTCGGCCGTTTGCTCTTCTTGGCTTTCATGGATTCATCCTGCAGACAGGAGCTCCTGCTGTGGGTTGTGGAAGTGCTGGGGATTCACTTGGGCTGGGGTGAGCACAGTGCATGGTGTCAGAGAGCTTGTGTTCTTCTGGGGCTCACTGTATAAGGACTTTTTTCCAATTCTTAAGTGTCCTTGACTTCAGAGTTGCATTTTAAGAATTTCAGACTCCCTTACTTTTTTTTATTTGAGCCTTTAGAGCCATTAATAAAGTTGCTCAGTTATGTACTTATCCGTAAGATTTTATCTTAAGTTTAAATCAGTTACCAAAAAAAAAACTTATTTCCTACCTTTATTAAGTGTATTGCCTTAAAGTGGACTAAGTTTTTAGTGTATTAAAACCAAGGCTGCCTTAATTACAGAGGCAGCAGACCCATCCTTCAGTGTCTGGAACAGACACACTGCAGAATAAAATGCTTGTATTGTAAAACTTCTGAACATCTAATGTTCTGTGTTCTTATGGAACAAACCCTAGCCATGATAGATGCTTGAAAATGTAGAGAATCTTTAAAGCAGGCATTTAAGTATCTTCTTCTATTTTATTTGAAAACAATTTTAGTATTAAAATTAGAAACCTAAAATAAAACTATATAGTGGTTATACAAGTGGTGCAGCAAGGTTTGAAAGTCTGATGCTCTGGCAACTGAATTGTCTCTACAGGTGCCAATACTAAACTTGCAGGCATTGTAGAATTTCTTAAAATTCATTCATGACTCTCTCCTGTTAAAACTACACTAGATGACATTATGGATTAAAATGACCAGTGTTGGTAGTTGTACTCCTGACGGGTCTAGCAGTCCCACGTGTTTGGTTTGTTGGATTAGTTTTATAGGGGGAAAGTATCACTTGGAAGGTGGTGTATTTTCGCTGTTTTTCAGTAGTTATTACTAGCGCAGTCCGCCTTTGGGCTAGGTAGCAGATAGGGCTGAGATTGGTGTATAACTTCAGAGTGATTTCGCTGTTGAGACTGATGGCAAATTCCACAAAGTGAAATTTTTGAGAGAAGAAAAAAAATGAAACTTAACCTTTCCTTGACTTATACATTCTGTAGTTAAAGTTGTTCTGTTGACATATCTTTAGACAGATCTGTGATACTGATGTGTAACTGTATCTTACTCCTGGAATGAAAGGCTTGGATTAGAGGGAAGTGTAGGGGCTGGGCATCAGTTCTTTTGTAGATACTTTATATACATTTCACCTTTTAATTTTTTTTATTGAGGTCTTAATGGTTTTTATAACATTGTGAAATTTCAGGTGTACATTATTATTTATCAGTTTCTGTATAGAGTGGATCGTGCTCACCACCAACAGTCTAATTTTTATCTTTCAGCATATATATGTGCCCCGTTATCCCTTTTGCCCACCCTCCAACCCCCTTCCCCTCTGGTAACCATTAATCTGTTCTCTTTGTCCATGTGTGTGTTTATCTTCCACGTATGAGTGAAATCATGCAGTGTTTGTCTTTCTCTGTCTGGCTTATTTCGCTTAACATAATACCCTCAGGGTCCATCCATGTTGTTGCAAATGGAACGATTTTGTCTTTTTTTATGGCTGAATAGTATTCCATTGTGTATATATACCACATCTTCTTTATCCAGTCATCAGTCGATGGGCACTTGGGTTGCTTCTACATCTTGGCTATTGTGAGTAATGCTGCAATGAGCATAGGGGTGCGTAAGTCTCTTAAAATTGTTGATTTCAAGTTTTTTTGGATAAATACCCAGTAGTGGGATAGCTGGGTCTTATGCTATTTCTATTTTTAAATTATTGAGGAATCTCCCTACTGTTTTCCATAGTGGCTGCACCAGTTTACATTGCCACCAGCAGAATATGAGAGTTCCCTTTTCTCCATGTCCTCTCCAACATTTGTCATTTTTTGTCTTGGTTATAGCCATTCTGACAGGTGTGAGGTGATATCTCATTGTAGTTTTTATTTTCATTGCCCTGATGATTAGTGGTGTTGAGCATCTTTTCATGTGCCTATTGGCCATCTGTATATCTTCTTTCGAAAAATGTCTGTTCATATCCTCTGCCCATTTTTTGATCGGGTTGTTTGTTTTTTCATTGTTGTTTTATGAGTTCTTTATATTTTTTGGAGACTAACCCCTTGTCGGATATATGATTTACAGATATTTTCTCCCAGTTTCACCTTTAATTCTAATGCAGTAAATACCACGGTTAAAATATTGAATTTTAATTTAATATTTAGCATTAACAATTTCTGTTCTTCAGCTGTAGTTGTGAACAGCTCTTACCCATTTCCAGAAAGTAAACATCCCACCCTCCTACCAAATAATTAATATAAAATCTCTAATTGATAGCAGTACAGAAACAAGTTGTTTTTAAAGTGTGTGTGTGTTTTAAGATGTGCTTTCTCAGCTGATACTGGTTTTGCAGACATTCATGCTACAAGAATTTCAGTGATGCAAGCTTTATGTTCTTTGTTAATAGCAAAATTGGAGAAGAACAGTCAGCAGAAGATGCGGAAGACGGGCCTCCAGAACTCCTGGTATATATTGGCTTTCTTATGCACGATGAAATGTCATATGCAGATTGAGCCGTGTATCTGGAAAATGAGGCAGAACTTCAAATTCTAGCTCTCGAAGATGATTTCAAACTGGAGGTCTTGGAGGTTATTGTGATTAGCTTTTGACATTTATTGAAAATAGTAAATAGAGCCAAGTAGGTTTTTATGAATGTTTCACTGAGAAGAATTTGAGCTCCTGGAAAATAGTGTCTAGTACTTTCTCACTGATTCTCAATTGTAGTATCTGTGAGGGGTTTTTGGGGGGGGAGCAGCTATTGATATTCAATTAGCAATACTTTCTAACAGTATAGAAGAAATTTAATGCCCTGACTTTTGAGTTCCCTCCCCAAAAAATGAATGCTTCCTCTGTGTTGTTGATGCCACCAAAGCCCACCATCTCCCGCTCGTTCCTAATTGAGTCATCTTAGCCTCTCCTCAGCCCTTCTCTCCGTCCTCATCCTTCCCATCTCTCTCAGTCCTTCACTGTACACCCTGACGCGTTGCCAGACTTAGCAGTGGTTCTTTGTCTTCACTCTGAATTCAACTTCTGTCTCCACCCTTCCTTTGGCAGATAAGCACTGTTCCCTCCCTAACGTGTATTTAGCTCTTAGGCTAGTGCTAATTTTTTGTACACTTGTGCTTTGCCCACCATCTTTAAAGGTAAAGAAGGCCCTTGAGGGCCACCCCTACACACACAAGATGCTCACTCAATCCCACGTTGTGCGGACATCTGAGCCCCCCGTACTCCTTGTCCAGGGTGTTCCATGCCCAGCAGCACTGCACACGGTGGCAGAGGTGTGGTGAGACTCCGATGTAGGAGCGTGTTCAGTGGTAATGCCACTGCTGCTTAAAGAGGAGTATTTCTCAGTAAACTGCCACCCTAGACAGATGACAGCATCCGAATGGTGGTGTAACCTGAAAAGTCTGTTTTGTGATGCAGGGCTTCACAGTTTAAGTATTTTCTAGCTAAGGTGTTGCTACCAGCTGTTTTTGTCCAGCTGTTTTTACTTTGGTAACATCTCTATTGAGATGTAAGTCACATACCATGCAGTTCACCCATTTAAAGTGTACAGGTCAGTGGTTTTTAACGTATTCATGGAGTTGTACAACTATCACCACAAGTTAATTTGAAAACATTTTCGTCCTGTCAAAAAGAAACTTCTTAGTCTTTAGCTATCACCCTCCAGTCTTCTCCTTTCCTCAGCCCCTGGCAACCACTAATCTACTTTGTCTCTCTCTAGATTTGCCTATTCTGGAAATTTCATATAAATGGAATCATATAATATGTGGTCTTTTGTGACTGAGTCTTAGCACAATGTTCTCAAGGTTTCCAGTGATTTTTTGATATCACAGGGAGAGGAGAGAGTATTACTTTGTATGACTCTAACAATTTCATGATCCTTAAGAAAATCCACTAGGATGTTACTCTTTTCACAAGAGAGCTTGAAATCAAGGGACATTTAAGTGTAGTCAACTGGATACTAACTATAATTTTAATATAACAATATTTTGATTTGATGACTCCTGTATATATTCCAGGCCAGTGGTGTTAAAATATTTTCACTTATGTCCCCCTTAAGGCTATTTTGAAAAGCTGTTTATCTCACCTCACATTTTTGAACTGATAAAATTCTGAAGTAAAATAGTCGCCTTGCATGTAATCTAGTTGGCAAAGACAGAGGCCTCACTGTCAAACTAGTCAAATCGGACTTCCTGTCAGGAAGTGTGCCTCAGTTCAGAATAGTGTATTCATATTGTCCTTGTGAGAATTGTTTCTTCTGAATCTTTTTTGTCTCTTTTTTAAAGATTGGCACCTGAGCTAACAACAGTTGCCAATCTTTTTCTTCTTGCTTTTTCTCCCCAAACCCCCCTAGTACATAGTTGTATATTTTAGTTGTGGGTCCCTCTAGTTGTGGCATGTGGGACACCGCCACAGTGTGGCCTGATGAGTGGTGCCATGTCCGCGCCCAGGATCCGAACCAGCAAAACCCTGGGCCACTGAAGCAAAGGGCGCAAACTTAACCACTCGGCCACGGGGCTGGCCCCCAAGCATACCTTTAAAAAAAAAAAAAAAAAAGTGGTTGAGGGATAGATTACTAAGCCTGTACCACCCTCCCTCCAAACCGCAGGACAGTGACCCCTAGTTGCAAGACTGATGGTCTAAAAACTTTGACCATAAGAAGATAGGAAACCAAGACTTTCTTTGTTCTTATTAACAGTTTATTCATGGAGGACACACCGCCAAGATATCAGATTTTAGTTGGAACCCCAATGAGCCTTGGGTCATTTGCTCCGTGTCTGAGGACAACATCATGCAGATATGGCAAATGGTGAGCTGAAATACGAATTTTTCCTGAATGACTGTCTTGTAAAGGAGATATTTACTGATGATATAATGTAATAGAAATATTTCAAATATTTAGGTGCTGCATGTTATACCAAATATTTAGAGAAAGGAAACAATCTTTGCAGACCTTTTTACATTTTAACAAGTCTTTAGTTCAGTACGCACCTGTCAGGTTGGGAGAAATCTCTGTGCGTGTCTATAAACACACAGACGTAGACGTGATTCTTGCACTCTGTCACCTGGGCTCTCGGCATCGCTGCTCTTTGTCCAGTGTCTGCTGTGTCATAGGCATGAAGGATCCAGGGGGAAAGTGTCAGTGCATTCACATGATACTGAGGTCTCTGATGATGAGCACTAAGTACTTGACGTTTCTCAGGCATTGAGTTGTGAACCAGCCCTTTCATAAACTTCAGGGCTATCGCTCCCTCTAACTGATGTTTGAAATGCTTTTGGGAAACACTGTTTATGAACAATAACTGAAATAAGTAGTGCATGGGCAGCTAGGTATATATGTGGAATTATACACTGGCAGATAATTTTTGAGAACACTGGCCTGCCTTTTCCTTATTAAAATCCTTGGGGGGAAAACACAGGAAACTACCAAATAAATTAGTTTAAAAATATGTCCACATTTAATTTCTAACACTGAAACACACTGACCAGTGAATCCTAAAATCTAGATAGGCAGAATTATTAAATGCTATTTTTAGATAATCTTGTAAAAACCATGGGGAGTTTTACCTATGAATTTATTTGGTTGTTATCTCCAGGCTGAAAATATTTACAATGATGAAGAGTCAGATGTCACAACATCGGAACTGGAGGGGCAAGGATCTTAAACCCACAGTACGAGACATGTTTCTGTTGAATGTACTGCTCCATGAACGCTTGGTTCATCAAGCGCCACAAAGGCAGTGGATAGTAGGGAGTAGAAGTGGGAGGGCATATGGCGTTCTCTATCTTTGATTCTAGCACTTTCAAGTGAGCTGTTGCGTACTGTATCATATTGTAGCTTTTAGGGAAGAAAGGAATGTTGCTTAAGAAAGAACATCATGTTTTAAAATACAAGTAGCAGGGTACTGCCTTTGATTGAACTGTTTTAAGTCCTTGTTTTCTCAAACTAAGTGCTTGCTGTTCCCAAATATGCAAGAATAACTTTTACACTTTTTCCCTCCAACACTTCTTGATTGGCTTTGCAGAAATAAAGTTTTAAAATAAATTTTGTTTTATTCTTTTAGAACCTTGGTAGGGGTGTGTGAGTGTCTATCCCTTTCTTGAGTAGGTGTGTGTGTGTGCGCGTGTGTCCCTTTCTTGTGAGGAAGCTGTTATGTACATACATTGAGAACTGTCCGGGGTACGTGACAGTATCCTAATCCAAAGATGGGGAGAAGCTCCATGTCTTTGTTTTGTGGTTGGGAGATTTGTAAATCTAGAACTACCTTAACCTAATGTCATTTGACCCACATCCTATTTGTGCCTTAACTTGGGCAGTTTTAAATAAACATTAGATTTCTCCCCAAAAGAATGAAAGCTTGTTTGCTTACATGGTAGGTCAGCAAAGGGGACAAACAGGCCTGTAGGTCAGTCCCTCAACCTCTTTTGTAGGGCCTGCCAGCTAGGAATGGTTTTCACATTCGCTTTAAAAAGGTTTGGGGGGGAAAAACCCTCAAAGACCTTGTGTGGTCCACTAAGCCTAAAATACTTACTCGTACCTGACTTAGAGAAAAGCTTGCTGAGCCCTTACATTTGATTATATGTGCTTCAGTACTTTCTGCTCATCATCAGCTAAGATCCTTCCTGTGTGTATATACACAGACACCTATATGTACTTATTTTCCTGCTATTCAACTAGGTGCACCCTGGAATGTGCTAAGAGCAGCCAAGACTGGAGAAATCCACAGTCCTTGTCTTTTTTAAAACTTTGACAGCAGCTACACTGCAGAATTTTTCTAGAGTCATCTATTTAAAGAGGAAAAAAGGTACTGGCAGAGGTCTGGCTACGTAAAATGAGTCTTATGCCACCCAGGCAGAGGGTGGCCAGTGCACACTCATCCCTTCTTTCTTAAATCATACAAGAACCTTCTGAGGCCCAAAAAACCAACTATCTACAACTATCTTTGGACTTGATTTATACAATTAAGGTCACATGGGTAACAAAAGAATACACAGAAGCTGTTAAATTTATCATACATATTTACTTAATCTATACAGAATCGAGTAGATAAAATCAGATTCACATTAGTGAAAAATCTCTACAAAATGTCTTTGAAAAGCAAAACAAGACTGCCTCTTAACAATTCGTATCCTCATGAAAGACGTGGGCTGTAAAAATAAAGCAGTGTGTTTAGCACAAACTAGAAGATATCTGCATCATTTTTTTCACAGTTATTTCCATCTACAGTCTGAAAGAGGTAGATTTTTCTGCAACACCTGAGAATTGAATTGTGATAACCAGGTGTAATAAAGGCAGTTGCATAACATAACTAAACAATACTGGTCTCAAGACCGAGAAACGTACTCCTACAAGTCTGAGGATGAAATGGTCCATTATCCAAGACCCAAGTTTTCTCTCCTCCTGGAGTCTACTGCCACTATAAATAATACACATCAAGATTCCATGATGGTGCAACAAATGCAATTGAAGTGAATTCGACATTTAAACCTTTTCTGGGCCAGCCTAGTAGCGTTACAGTGTTCTAGAATGTGGTAGATACAGGGCGCGCTACAAAGCCACAACACTGGGCTGGTGAGGTGATTGCTTTAGGAGGGTGTCCACAGAGGGTCCCGTTTTTCATTCACAGGGTAATGGGAGGAAAGATTCTGAAAGGACACCAAACGCATCCCACACAGAATCTATATCCTTTAAACACCATGATAGCATCTAGCTAAAAGTACACAGTAAGCCAAAAGCAGCAGGCCAAGTACTGTTAATCACATTGCTTTATAAAGCCCTTGAAAATATGCAACATGTCCCAGATTTACAATCTTCCACGCAGGACAAGCACCACAAAGAAACGTGGTGGGCTACACAGACGGCTGAATAAAATGTTACGAGCTGTACGTCCAGCAGAGTTCTTGTGAAATGTGATCATTAGGACTAATTTTACCATAGATTATACTTTTGATATATACCTTCATTTCCTCTCGGGGAAATGAGTCCAGTATTTCACTTAGTAGTGGAAGGGGGTAGTTCTAAGAGGTTGTTGGAGGAGAGTATGTTTTTGCTTCCGACTCATTTTGACACAGTAATTACATAACCTACTTTGCGGATTTCCTTTCCTCCACTGTCTGGCCCCTTGATTAACATGACTGATGGTGGAAGCTTAGATATAATAATCCTCCACTCCAGGTGCTGTTTCTTATCTATTGGACAACTTTCAATTCTTTTCACCCCAGTTTAGACCATGAATGTGACAGGACTTTACAAATAAAACTTTAACAGAGAAAAAACCTTTTTAACTGGACAGAACAGTTTATTCAGCCCAGTAAGCAATTTAAGAAGTGTCAGTTTGATAGTTTTGCTCAGTGGAATGTGCTAGCATCAGTTCTAGTAGAGCCATTTTATTTCATAAAGTATTTCAATGCAAATTGTACCATGGAGAAAGTCAAAACTCATCAGTGCAGCCTGATTAACAATTTGCATAACTTAGCCACATTCAACATGCTGAACAAATGAAAGTACGAATCCAGAAGTGATGTGCTTAATTGCCAAAGTTGCCCCATTCCGAGTGTAGAGACTTTGATAATACTGATTTTTTTCTTTAAAAAAAGTAGCTAAGAAAGAGGCTGAAAGCATCAGGAAGAGGTACTACTTAACTCTGCCAAGTTGCCCTCAAATTAAAAATCTTGGTTCCACTCTTTCCGTTTTGGAAATGAAATCCATTTCCGTTAGCATGATCCATAATTAAAATGCCCTTTTAAAAAACCTGGAGAACTGGGGCTGGCCCCGTGGCCGAGCGGTTAAGTTCGCGTGCTCCGCTGCAGGCGGCCCAGTGTTTCGTTGGTTCGAATCCTGGGTGCGGACACAGCACTGCTCGTCAGACCACGCTGAGGCAGCGTCCCACATGCCACAACTAGAAGGACCCACAACGAAGAATATACAACTATGTACTGGGGGGCTTTGGGGAGAAAGAGGAAAAAAATAAAATCTTTAAAAAAAAAAAAAAACCTGGAGAACTTTGTTGGTGGGACTCGGAAGAGGTGAACACCAACTTTCAAGCCAGACCTGAGCGCAGGGACCTCTGCTTAGTGAAAGCCACACATGAACTGACCCACATTGTCTTATGCTGACAAAACCGAGCGGCGACAGGTTCCCGTGGAAAGTGGGGCATGGGCACCCAAATCCTGGATTGAAAACCAACCCCACCAGCCTCCCCAGTAAGCATCCAGGTGGTCCAAAGTCACACACTGGTTCTACCCAACCAGAAACCACAGCAGCATGACTGGTTGTAGTCACATGAACGTTAGGCCTGTCTGTCCAGTGATTTACCTTTGCTTACAAGTGACACCTTTATGTACATATTCTGCCAAAACTTTGAAGAATTCAAGGCTTGTGACCATCTCAATTTGTCAAGTGATATAAATATTATCAAAAAGCTAATATGAGGGGCCGGCCCCGTGGCCGAGTGGTTGGGTTCGCACGCTCCGCTGCAGGCGGCCCAGTGTTTCGTTGGTTCGAATCCTGGGTGCGGACATGGCACTGCTCATCAGGCCACGCTGAGGCGGCGTCCCACATGCCACAAGTAGAAGGACCCACAACGAAGAATATACAACTATGTTAAGGGGGGGTTAGGGGCGGGGGGAGGAACAAAATTTTTAAAAAAAAAAAAAAAGCTAATATGAATCAAATATGCTATGCTTGTTTCTGACCCAACCCTAGAATTTTACTTTTACTTTGCATTTAAATGGACTATTAGACAAAACTAATCATCTTGCTATTTTTTTTTTGTTTGAATAATGGGGGGGGGCCAGGGCGTTTAAATGAGTATTATTTTCACATTAAGGAACCGTTATCAGAACAAAGCTCCCTTGTAATGGTCGGCCCTATCTTGAGTGAAATTTTCATTAGGCTAATTCTGTGCAAGGAGTAGGGAAGCAAGGACAAGGCAGTGACCACATGCATTCCAATGAAGGGGGACGAGGCAGATGTGCAACACAGCTGAGGAATTTGTATCGAGTAAAACTATTCAGAACTGCTAAGCAGCCTCCTGTACCACATAAGTCCAGTAGTTCTAAGAAAATACAGATATGGTAGAAAAAGTAAGAAAATTTTCACCACAAAACCAATAGTTACTACTAACAGAGAAAGTTATACACAAAATATAGCTCTCAGTACAGTGCTCACGCTTCATCTCAGTCAACTGACTCGATGCCCGGCCCAGTGCCCAGGGACGCGGCCTGGAGCACAGCCTCCAGCGGGGCTCGGAGCGCCCTGGCGGAGGCAGTGTTCAGCTCCCCGGGAGAGGCCAGGGCGGCGCACGGCTGGATCCCGGGCGGGGCTAGGTCCGCCCCCGCCACCCTCCCCGAGGCCTGCTCCTTCAGGACCTCCACCTTCTCGTTGAGCTCATTCCTTTCCGTCTGAAGAGCCCTGCACAGCTTCTCTAACCGTTCCAGTTTTATTTGAAAGGCCTTGTATTCTTTATCTCGGACAGTTTTCTGCAAGATTAAAAAGAAAAAATTATGTGACCTTGCTGAATACGAATCAGGTTCCTGGATACAAAAAACTTATCCTGAGCCATACTGGAAACTACTTGTTTAATCGCCTGTCGAACATGTTCCATTTCTTCCAACACCTCCTAAGGTTCTAGCTAGCTGCAGTTGTGCGCACGTCTATGGACACCACGTAATTTCCAACGCAACTAACACTGTCCCCACAGCGACAGGCTCAAATTCCCTCCTTGTTGTTTTTCTTAAAAACCATAACCACTTTGTAAAACATTTTGTACTGATGAAATACTAAGGAAATTCAAGATACTCATCACAAAGACTAGCAGATAGAAAATTAAGGGCCTGATAAAAAATGGAAAAGGACTCATTTTCTACAGAAATTCTGTTTTACCAAATTTTAGATAAGAACAATATTCAAGGTGTGAAACTTGAGTTTGCAAACAATACATTTCGGCTTTCTAAGACTAGCAAAAAGTACTCTGCTGCCGTTGTGAAGAGACTTGAGGCAAAAAGGCAGGCACCTGAGTGGCTCGCCTGTGCGCCCTCACTGGGCAGTCGATCGGTGAGGCGGGGCGCTGCACCAGAGGTGGCAGCGCCACCTGCACGCTTGTTAGAAAGGCAGTCTCCAACCCCACGCCAGACCTAGTGCATCAAACTCGGGGCGGGGGTGCTTAGCAATCCTGGTCTTATGGAACTGGAGTTTGATGCAAGCTCAAGCTTGAGAAACCGCTGCTGGAGAAGGATGCAAAATCCAGATGCTTTACAGCCATCTCCAACACATGCCTGGGTAGCAGGAACCTGGACACCTCAGCAGGGACCCCGCACCATCAATGCAACTTACTGCCAGGAAAGCCAGAGTCTCCTTAGCAATCCCCCGCCCCCAGCTCTGGCCGGAGTCCTCAGCGATTGCGGTAGTGTCACAACTCCCGTCCCCTGCCCTGTTCAGTGCCTGAACTTCAGGAGTCCCCATGACACACGGCAACCAAGGGAACCCCCTCACCTCCTCAGCCATCTGCAGAAGTGCCTTGTTATTGTTTTCCCATTTGGTCCGCCATATTATTGTTTCTTTTTCCAGTTTCTTAATTTTCTTTGTCATCTGTGAATCAACACAATTACAAGTTTAAATTATAAGTTCCACTTGTTATCTCTACGCCCTGGCCCACCACAAAGCAGTCTGAATGTTCCTCCTGCCCCCTGCCCTGCCCATGCCTCGCTCAGCAGACAGCTGTGCCTGTGAGGAGCAGAGCTTATCCCAAAGCTCCTGGGCGGCAGCAGCAGGGACTGAAGTTGGGGCTTCCTATTATGAGAAAAACAGATGCCATCTCATGGATTTCAGAAGCGGCAGCACATGGAGAAAACTGTCAGACAGCACACCCTGAACTCTCAGGTAAGGCTGGAGTGCATCTTCCATTCCAGCCGAGGGGAGCAAGAGACAAGCCCTCCTTCTGCCCAAGTTGCAGGGAAAAATGCCCATGTTCTTGACTCTTCTGCCCGTTAAACGAATTCATGTGATTGTTGGGAAGATGGAGGTTTTCAGCCCCGCCAGCGATTAAGAACTGGTACTCTACCACAACCTCCGAGACCACATCAGTCTCAGAAGTAGAGGCAGTGTAATTTAGGTGAGACTCCCGCGACCAAGAAAAGGGAATAGTACTAAGTCCTTAGCTTTGGTCATCCTCACAACTCATAAGACTTCAGATTTTGCTGAAGATAAAATGGGTCCAAAAATAAGGGGAATGCTCTATGCTATAAGAATCCAGTTTTCAGAAATTCAGCAGGAAATTTATCTCTGCTTGTCAATGAGCCCCGTTTTCAAGATTCCTTTATGCACTGTCGACTGTGCCCCAGCTCTGAGCCCAGCTGGGGCACTTAGCCAGGCGCTGTAAAGGGAAACAAGGGTAAGACAGAGCCAGTGCGCTGTGCTATGGGTAATCACCCACAAACCACACCACAAGACAGAGTGGGACAAAGGCCGTGGGAAGAGTTCATGGAAGGATCTGGGTTGAGTGCTGACCGAAGTGATCTCTGTAGCCACTAGCAGAGAGGAACGTGTTCTAGTCCAGAGGAGTCTCCAGGATGGTGAACTGGGGAGTCCCTGTCTCCAACTCTGTTCAGCCTCAACAGCGCACGTGTGCTGGAGCCCAGCGAAGGTGTTTACTGTGCACGAGGGTTCCCCGACCGGAGCCTCAGCTGAGAGGACCGGCAGGCAGAACCAATCTGCTGCTCACTGAATTCTCCAGATTACTGGGTCTAAAAATACCTGAAGGTGGTAATTTGAGCACTTAACATGGCCAAGAGCTGTCTGAAATACTCTATTTTGTTATTTTTCACGAGGAAGGAACAGAAAGACACAGAAAGGTTAAACAGTTTGTCCATGGTCACACGTTATATGATGCAACTGGGATATTACCCCAGAGCACACACTCCCGGCCACTACGTAAGATCTAGTCAGTCATGACTACCATCTAGTGAATACTTACCAAGGGCCAGACACTGCTGTACTTCTCCCCAGCCCACCAGCATGTTTAACAAGCCCCCATTTTAATGGGCTATGCCAAGTAAAATGAGGATGAATGGATGGATAGATGCATGCAGATGTATGTACTTTGATTCTTGGCTTGTCATCAAGGATATCTTTTTCCTTAACGTAAACAGAAAAATGAAACACAAGCCAAAGAAGTGGTTTGGTTGAGGGAGAAAGAATTCAGTGGAAGTACAGTTAAGAGAAAAAGAAAAGCTAAAAAAGACAAACACCTATCTATCTATCTATATATATATATAAACCAACTAAAATATGTAATTACTGTCCCAGGCTTGGGTGTCTTTAAATACTTTAATCTTCAAGGACACAGAGCTTCATGAAAGGGGGGGAGGGAACCACCTGAAGTGAATAAAACAAAAGACACAACAAGCAAAACAGAAACCACTTTATTTCTAACAACAAATTGTATTTAATAGAAGAATTCACTTTACTAAGGATGGAATTTTAAGAGCATTAGGTCACCAGCTATGTGAGATACACTGAGGGCAAAATGACCAAATATGATGCCACTGGAAGACCAGAAAAGATGACATGCAGACGGTACCATACCAACACGAACTCACCCAAGGAGTGAGCATGCTTCAATAGCTTCTTACATAAATTCCCTTTTAGGTAACACTCTACTAAAAATATGCAAATACCTTTTCCATTTCCTGCCGGAAGGTTGTAAACAGTTCATTGCTTTTTGCCATGGTAGTCTGGAATTCTTCAAACTTATCCATATAAAGAGAAAGCTACAGAGAAAAAGTATGAAATATTCTGAGCTCCAGGCAAACAATTTAAAATCCCAAGACTTTCAATAAGAACATAATATAGTTAAACATTAGTTGGTTGTTATAAGCAACAGAAACAACAAATGCACACCCGACCTTTGGCAAGCACGCACAGATGGCTGAAGTTCTAATAACCCACTGAAAGGCAAGGAAACCAAGGACATTTTGCTGACTTACCCATCTTTAGATGTATTTAAAATGTACAAATATTTCCCAGCTCCATTCCACCAACTGTATAAAAACTGAAAGGCAGGATAGAGCTGTAAATTTCATACCATTAATCCTTTATGAACTACACCCTCTCCTTTATTTGAAAAATTGTCCTTGGAAGAAGACCATTCTTTTAGAATACTATCTGCATAGTTCTTAGCTTGCTATCTCTTTCCTTAACATAGGCAGGAAAATGAAACAGAAGCCAAAGAATCGGTTTTGTTGGAGGAGAAAGAATTCAGTGGGAGTAAGGTTAAGAAAAAAAGAAAAGCTAAAAGAGGTAGAAACTGATTTTTCTTTTAACTCCTTCCCTAAAGAAATTTCGATTCTAGCTGAGAAAATAATGCTAACCGACAAGCCAGGCAAAATACAGAACATGGAGTCACCTTGTTCTCCCCCGCTAGAATGGTTCAGAGATGTCAGGGGGAGACACACCAGGGGTCAGAATAGAACAGTTAGGGAAAAGTTTATGTGGGCGGGGCCTGAGCTGGGCTCAAGGGTAGGCTGAATTATTTCATTTTTAGACCAGGAGGGGACCCTTTAGAGCCCATCTAACGTAATTACATTATTTTCAGGATGAGGAAACAGGCCCAGAGGAATAAAGCATTTTGCTCAAGATCACACAATACACATAAGGAAAGAAGAGAAGAACAAAAGATCACCAGAGGCCAAGAAATAGCATAAGTGATGCCTTTCCACTTCCACTAGTGTTGTATGAGGAATACTCAACAGACCCACATGGGGAGGGGGTCGGACAGGACATGATGGAACCAGCCCATCCACAGTCCTCGGGTGGGATGGGCCACGTGGGAAGCACTTCTATTGGAAGCAGGCTCTGCTGCAGCATGTGGGAGGGAGAAGGAGGCTGAGAGCAGTGTTACCAGTGACAACAGGCTAGAAGAGCCGACTGTAAGAGAGCCAAAGCACGCCTGCAGAAAGGTGAGGGCAAGGGCGAGGAGGAGCAGAAACCCAGGGGCAAACGAGAGAAGAACGCAGAGGACTTAGGAGCTGCCTGCAGAGGGGCACACCCTGACGGCGCCTGAGGCTGCTGGCCTGGAGTCGGGAACAATGATGGTGCTCAGGCAGAATCAAGGAGCAGCTGTGGCACTTGAGAGCGATTAGAAGCTGGGGCAGTTTTAGCATGGTCCATCTTTACTGAAGATGGAACATCCAGGTAGACTGTCCCATCTGAGAGTTCATGCTGGCCCACACTGGGCAGTTCATAAGCAGCAACTACCCTCACACCTGGACTGATGTGGCTGGATTACAAAACATGGGTCAAGACACACCAGTAAGACCATGAGATCATCAACAAATCCTGGAAACTGACATGGTAAGAGAACAGAATGAGACCAACTCTTGGGAAAGACATCCATATTTAGGGGGCAGGAAAAGGAAGAAGTGACAGCAAAGGAAATAAACTGATGATCAGATGACATGACCCAGGGTGACAGAGATGACAGACAAACCGAAGTTGCACTGATAATGACAATGAATCGGAGCTGCCTGTGAGGTTGGTAGAAGGGCCCTCTGGTGGCTCACACTGAAGAGTAAGCCATGACTCCCACATTAAAGTCCATCTTCCAAAGCCATATACTGTTGGCCCTCCGTATTGGCGGATGTGAAACCCGCGGATATGCAGGGCCAATTGTATTCACTGCACTATGCCATCTTATATAAGGGATTTGAGCATCCACAGATTTTGGAATCCAGAGGGTTCCTGGAACAAATCCCCATTGGATACCGAGGGACAACTGTATAGACTTTTTATACCTTTTCCACATGGATACTCTTCTCCATTTATATGGACAACTGAATTTATAGGGCTAATAAGGGGCTCAAATTTCCTAAAAGCATTCTAGCACAAGGATAACTTATGGTTGAAAGTTCAAAAGACTTCTTGAATTTTCATTCTAAGTTAGGCTAGCTTTATAGGAAATGAGTACCACCACATTGTAAAAATGTGCCCAAAGACAAATAGCACTTAAAAGAAGTGCTCATAAAGAATTAGACCAGCCTCCAATAGGCACATGAAAAGATGCTCATCATCGCTGATCATCAGGGAAATGCAAATCAAAACTACACTAAGATATCACCTTACACCCATTAGAATGACAAAAATATCTAAAACTAATAGTAACAAATGTTGGAGAGGTTGTGGAGAAAAAGGAACCCTCATACACTGCTGGTGGGAATGCAAACTGGTGCAGCCACTATGGAAAACAGTATGGAGATTCCTCAAAAAATTAAAAATAGAACTACCATACGACCCAGCCATCCCACTACTGGGTATCTATCCAAAGAGCCTGAAGTCAGCAATCCCAAAAGTCCTATGCACCCCAATATTCATTGCAGCATTATTTACAATCTCCAAGACACGGAAGCAACCTAAGTGCCCACCAACAGACGAATGGATAAAGAAGATGTGGTACATATATACGATGGAATACTACTTAGCTGTAAAACAGAACAAAATCATTCCATTTGCAATAACATGGATGGACCTTGAGGGAATTATGTTAAGTGAAATAAGCCAGCGAGAGAAGGATAATCTGTGTATGACTCCACTCATATGAGGAATTTAAAATTATGGACTAAGAACAGTTTAGTGGATACCAGGGGAAAGGTGGGGTGGGGGTGGGCACAAAGGGTGAAGTGGTGCACCTACAACACGAATGACAAACATTAATGTACAACTGAAATTTCACAAGATTGTAACCTATCATTAACTCAATAAAAAAAAAAAGAAAAGAAAAAAGGAAAAAAAATATTATTAAAAAAAAAAAATTAGGGGCTGGCCCCGTGGCCGAGTGGTTAAGTTCGCGCGCTCCGCTGCAGGCAGCCCAGTGTTTCGTTGGTTCAAATCCTGGGCGCGGACATGGCACTGCTCATCATACCATGCTGGGGCAGCGTCCCACATGCCACAACTAGAAGAACCCACAACGAAGAATATACAACTATGTACCGGGGGGCTTTGGGGAGAAAAAGGAAATAATAAAATCTTTAAAAAAGAAAAAAAAAAAATTAGGCCAGCCTCCAAATATCAGTGCATTTTAGAACTAATTTAGAATCCTTATATTAAAGAAACTTATCATATAATAAACTTTGAAAATGAATAATATTTTTCAAAAGAAAGTAATCTAATAAACTCAAAAAGGGTGGATTATAGGTACAAATGCCTAACTTCATCTATACATGAAAACATGGGAAGTCCTTTCTTTACTTTTTCTTTGAGTGGGGAGGCAGCATCTGCCACCTTTACTCCACAAAAGGCAACCACAGAGAAAGACTGCATTAGGACAAACTTAAGAGGTCTGAATTGAAAAGTAGGAAGGCAACAAAGAGAAGCCAGACCCAGATGGCTTCATGGGGTGGATTCTACCAATAGTCAAAGAAGAATTAATGCCAATTCTTCTCAAACTCTTCCAAAAAACTGAAGAGGAGGGAACACTCCCAAACTCATTCTACAAGGCCAGCATTACCCTGATACCAAAGCCAGATAAAGATACTATAAGAAAACTACAGGGCAACATCCCTGATGAATACAGACATAAAAATTCTCAACAAAATACTAGCAAACTGAATTCAATAGCACTTTAAAAGGATCACACGCCATGATCAAATGGGATCCATCCCTGGAATGCAAAGATGGTTCAACATATGCAAATCAGTAAGTGTAATACACCACATTAATAGAATAGATGACAAGAATCATATGATCATCTCAACAGATGCAGACAAGGCATTTAACAAAATCCAACAATTGTTCAAAAATGCTTAGCAACTTAGTTATAGAAGGAACATACTTTAATATAATAAAGGCCATATACAGCAGACCCACAGCTAACATCATACTCAACAGTGAAAGGTCCCTCTAAGATGAGGAACAAAACAAGGGTGGCCACTCTAACCACTTCTCTTCAGCACAGTACTGGAATTCCTAGCCAGAGCAATTAAGCAAGAAAAAGAAATAAAAGCCATCTAAATCAGAAAGGAAGAAGTAAAACTGCCTGTATTTGCTGATGACATGCTCTTATATATAGGAAATCCTGAAGACTTCACCAAAAAACTGTTGGAACAAATTCAGTAAAGTTTCAGGACACAAAATCAACATACAGAAATCAGTTGCGTTTCTATACACTAACAACAAAATATCTGAAAAAGAAATAAATAAAACAATCCTATTTACAATAGCATCAAAAGCAATAAAGAACTTAGGAATAAATTTAACCAAGGAAATGAATGATCTCTACCCTGGAAACTATAAGAACTGATGAAAGAAATTGAAGACAAAAAAAATGAGTGGAAAGATATCCCATGTTCACGGATCAGAAGAGTTAATATTGTTAAAATGTCCATCTATATATTCAATGCAATCTCTATCAAATCCCAATGGCATTTTTCACAGAACTAGAAAAAAAAATCTTAAAATTTATATAGAACCACAAAAGAGCCTGAATAGCCAAAGCAATCTTGAGAAAGAACAAAGCTGGAGGTGCTATGCTCCCTGATTTCAAACCATACTACAAAGTTAAAGTAATCAAAACAGTATGCTGCTGGCATAAAAAGAGACATAGATCAATGGAATAGAATTGAGAGCCCAAAAATAAATCCACACAAATATGGTTAAATAATATTTGACAAGGGAGCCAAGAATATTCAATGGGAAAAGGACAATCACTTCAATAAATGATGCTGGGAAAACTGGATAACTACATGCTGAAGAATGAAAATTGGACCCCTATCTTACAGCACTCACAAAAATTAACCTGAAATGTATTATGGATTTAAATTCAAGACCTAAAACTGTAAAACTCTTAGAAGAAAAGATAGGTAAAAAACTCCTTGACTGTGGTCTCAGCAATGATTTTTTGGATATGACACCAAAAGCACCAGCAACAAAAGCAAAAATCAAGAAGTGGGAGTACATCAAACTAAAAAGCTTCTGCACAGCAAAAGATACAATCAACAAAATGAAAAAGCAACCTACGGAATGGGAGAAAATATCTGCAAACCACACATCTGAAAAGGAGCTAATATCCAAAATATATAAGGAACTCATACAACTCAACAGCAAAAAACCAAACAATCCAATTAAAAAATGGGCAAAGGACCTGAACAGACATTTTTCCCAAGTTGACATACAAATGGCCAACAGGTACATGAAAAGACGCTCAACATCACTTATCACCAGGGAAATGCAAATCAAAACCACAAAGAGAAGTAACCTCACACTTGTTAGGATGATTATTATCAAAAAGACAAGAGATAACAAGTGTTGATGAGGATGTGGAGAAAAGGGAACTCTCGTGCACTGTTGGTGGGAATGGAAATTGGTGCAGCCACTGTGGAAAACAGTATGGAGGGTTCTCAAAAAATTAAAAATAGAACTATCATATGATCCAGCAATTCCATTTCTGGGAATATATCCAAAGGAAAGGAAATCACTATCTCAAAGAGATATCTGCACCCCTGTGTTCATTGCAGCATTATTCACAAAAGCCAAACATGGAAACAACCTAAGTGTTTATTGATGGATGAATGGATAAAGAAAATATGGTGTATGTATATTATCATATACATGGACTATTATCATGTGGACTATTATCAGCCACAAAAAAGAAGCAAATCTTGGGGCCGACCCAGTAGTGTAGTGCTTAATTTGCGCCCTCCGCTTCAGTGGCCTGGGGTTTGTGAATTCGGATCTCAGGCGCAGACCTACACACCACTCATCAGTCATGCTGTGGTGGCATCCCACATGCAGAATAGAGGAAGACTGACACAGATGTTAGCTCAGGGACAATCTTCCTCAACAAAAAAAAAAAGAAGAAAATCTTCCCACTTGTGACAACATGGATGGACCTTTAGGGCATTACACTAAGTGAAATAAGTCAGAGAAAAACAAATACCATATGATCTCACTTACATGTGGAACTCATAGAAACAGAGTAAAATGGTGGTTGCCAAGGGCTAGGGGTTAGGGAAAATGGGGAGATGTTGGTCAAACGGCACAAACTTTCAGGTATAATATGAAAAAGTTCCAGGGATCTGACGTACAGTATGGTGACTGTAGTTAATAATACTGTATTGGATACTTGAAAAGAAGAAAAGTAGGGAAAGCCCCCAATAAACACTCCCCTCCACAGCTCTAGCTGGGAGTGGAACTGTATGGTCAATAAGCAGTTTTTAAAATAGGTTATATGCTCATAACACAAAATTCTAAAGATTTTAGGTTAAACTATATGAAATTGCCATTTTGTAGGTCAAAGAAGTCAAGTATCAGCAATTTCATGTGGCTCGACAATACAAAAGAACTAAAATCTGAAGATTTACCAATTTTTCTTTAGTTGAAAATTAGCTGACAAACATGGGAACAAACTGAGACGGGGGAAATACCTAGACTATTGGAAAGGGGACACGGCAGACAGAGTGACCAACCGTCCCAGTCTGCCTGAGACCTAAGTGTTTCCTGGAACACGGGACTTTGTGAAAACCAGGAAAGTCCTAGGCAAATCAGGATGGGTCGGTCACCCTAAACAGAGAGAAAGACTCCAGCAGGGACGCGTGATCTACTCTCAGTTCTGGCTCCGGCTGCAGACACGCAAAAGCATCTTAAAGGGAGACGGCAAATGAAGCACAGACGTTTCTTACAAACCCTGCCATTCCCTGCTGTCCAGTTACCTGCTGTTTTAGCTGTACTTCTTGCTGTTTCATTTGTTCGTATTTGTGCCTCGATTCTGTTGCTTCTTTTAATAACTAGAAAACAGAAACAGTCTGGCAAAATACTAATAGTAATTACAAGTATGACTCCAATGTCAAATGACCAGATAGGCTTAATCCTTCCACTTATTCTTTTAGCAAGAACCACATGTCTATAGATGAAACAATGTTACATCAATTACCAATTACCTATATCTTCTATCTGTTTCACTTGTTAACACTTAAGAATGTAGAAATAATCTTTTATTGCTTAAGAAAAATACCCCGAAGGGCTAAAAATAGGTTTACAAAAGTCAGGGTAAATTGCTGTGTTTTAGATGAAAATAATTAGAAGTCTAATATTAGCAGAAAACATGGCTAGGAATCTTGACATTATCTGGGTGATTTAGAAAGCCCCTCTATTCCACAAGGGGCCAGATGACGCAGGGTGAAGGGTATGGAGCAAAGCCAGGAATTGAGGTCTGGTTTCTGATCACTTTTTAAAAAGCCGGGGAGAGGTGGATGGGAGTTTTAATTTAAATACTTGGGTTTTCAAGAAAATTATATAGTGAAGGTGCATAGTAGGCAGCTGTGAAATTCAGTCCCTGAAGTAAAATGGCACACACAGTCCAAATAAGCCTTGAAAAGTCCTTAAACCAACCAGAAAGCATACATGTGTAATGTACACACATCCATGTGTATATATGAAATTTATACTCCAGCTTTGGAAATGACAAGTGTCTTTTCAGTTATGCACAGGACAGTACTGCTGGTTCACGTGGAAGGACCATACTGTGTGAAAAAGGCATCTCTCTTAATCCCAGACTTACACTCAGCATGACTATTCACATCTTGAGGGCCACCCGGGAACCAAGTCTTCATAACCAGCTCGCCTTGGGGCCTAGGCTACTTGAGTGAAGGCTGGATGAACAGTCTTCATTATGATAATCACTTTTCACTTTTATTATGTTTTTGGTTAAGCACGTATAGTTGAATTTGCATGTGTTAAATATACATACCCAATGAGATTCCACTGTATTCGCAATTACTGACAGGCAATATAATCTGAGCATACACTCTAGGAACAACGCTGAGTGATTAGGGGATAGAGAATTCTGTTAAAATTTTACCAGAAAATTATACCAGAGTAAATAAACAAAGTTTCCCTAGCTTCAAGTTACTTGTTTTAAAACAAATGTAACAATATATTAGGAGGTGCACGTTCCATATGCCCGGTATTAAGCGGAACCGCTGAATTTAATGTGCTATATACTGGCATAATTCTTGAACTTGGTGGCCATTACCTAAGAAGTGAAATAAATATTCTAAGCACAGAAAAGTCAAATGAGTGCAGGTCTTTCCACTAACTTGGTCTCATCTCTCCAGTGTATCTTCTGTATAAAAAGTTAAATAGAAATAAAAAGCCGAATGCTTCCTAACACACACAAATGCCCTTCTCAGTCTATAGCAAAAAAGTAGTTAGCATGACCCAGGTGCTTCATTCAGTGTAGAATAAGTTTGAATGTTTTAAATGGCTTTGGTGCCAATTTTGGCACTACTTTCTCTGTTTAACAACTGGAACTTACAAATTCTCTCTCTCGTTGGTGCTTCTCGTCAGCTTCTTTGATGAGCTGTGTCGTCTGCTGCAGTTTGGCGTCCACAAGCTGCTGCTGCAGTTCCTTATGTTTGAACACTTTATCGATGTGCTATGGGAACAGTAAGATGTCTTCCATCACTTCATGAAAGGAGGGATGGTGACGAGGGGACATAACACACGTTACAAGACCTTCCCTACTATCCTGCCTTTGCTGCTAATACCACCACAGCTGCTAACACTGTGTCTCTCTGTCCCCGCACTTGCTTTACAGCACTTTGCAAATGCCCCTGCGGGAACGCAGCCCTCTCACTACCACCCTGTACCCCTCCCTTTCAGAGATGAGCCATCGAGCATGTCAGCAGGCCCGGCTTATACTTCCTATTTCTGCCCTACAATGAAAATGAGGCTCAAACCGTATGCAGAAAAAGATGGATATGGGGATTAAAGTGTTAAACCCGTACATCATACACAAAATTCCTGGATATCTTTTTCTGCCCATTAAATTTTCCCAAATTTCTCAGTTGGAGGCAGCATACTGTGATGGTACAAATGGCCTGGGGTCAAACCCTGACTAGTGTGTGGCCACAGGCAAACCCCCCTCTGCTGAATCTCAGTTCCCTTGCCTATGGGGGATAAGCATACCTCCGTGCAGTTAGAAAAGCCAATGCACTGGTGACAATACGTGAGTGCTTGGCGCCTGGCACACATTAGACATTTGGTACAAGTTATTTCTTACTGTCATTTTCTCCAAATGAAATCGTTAAGTGGTTATTTACGTGCAATAAAGTAATAAGAACACCCCTTCTCACATGCAGAAAGAGTAACTCTTCCTGACCAAAGAAACAACATTTGATAATATTCAAAATAAGACTCACAAGTTCTGTGATTTAAACATATATAACTTTCAATTTTTCTACCTCTGTGATGTGGCAGAAACAACAAAATCCAAAGAATAATTTTAAGAAAATTGAGGGCTTTATAATCTAATAGAAAATTTATTCTCTAGGACAAAAAAAGTTTCTTCAATAACCCACTGAAAGAAAAAAAGAGAGAGAGAAAATGAAATCTTTATGTTAGAGACTTGAGGCGTATCAACCAATGAAATGGATGGGCTTTATTTAGATCTTGATTTCAAATAGCTTTTTTTTTCCTTAAAAGGGGGGGGAGATAATCACAAAAATTTGAACGACTACACATTTAATACTAAATAATTTTATTGTTAATTTTTTAGGTGTGAAAATGACATTGTGGTTATGCTTTAAAAAGAATTCTTATCTTTTTGAGGGACATTCTCAAATATCTATGAATGGAATAATATGACACCTTGAATTTGCTCCAAAATAACCCAGGAGAAGGTGAAGGGAATACAGGAAACTGTGGTTTCATCTGCTGAAGCCAGGTGATATATTCTCGCTCTACTTTTAAGTTTGTAATTTTCCATAAGAAAAAGTAAAAAAAAAGCAAAAGGCAGAGAGAATGATAAAAATAAAATCTTTTAAAAACCTTAACAGTTTTTGAAGGGCTGTATGTAAAACTCTAAATTAATATAATCTAAAGTTTGCCTTGCAAACTGGATACAAAAAACAACAGAGGCACCCCGATCTTTTCTGGTAATTTTAATCAGCTATTTTAACCTGTTTGTATAAGGGATACAACACACATAAAAGCACATGTATTACTAACATAAAGGCAGGGGAGGCAACATTTAAAACCCCAATGCCTCCATCCTGCCCATCTGACGTCTCAAAGTGAGGAACCTTTGAAAGCAGGCAATCACCTATTTGGTTTTTTTTTGGGGGGGGGGGTGAGGAAGATTGGCTCTGACCTAACATCTGTTGCCAATCTTCCTTCTTTTGCTTGGGGAAGACTGTCCCTGAGCTAACATCCGTGCCAATCTTCCTCTATTTTGTACCTGAGATGCCACCACGGCACGGCTTGATGAGCTGTGTGTAGGTCCCTGCCTGAGATCCGAACCTGTGAACCCTGGGCCGCTGAAGCAGAGCGCGTGAACTCAACCACTACATCACCGGGCCAGCCCCTCACCTATTTGCTTTTAATCCAGACGCCCCCTCTGACCTTCCAGACTAGCTTGTGAAAGTCTTAGTTGGAGGCCCGTAACCAAGATCAGCAGCCATGGATCCGTCCAGCAAACTTTTTACTTCAATGGGTGTATGTATGAAGGTTTAGAAATAAGTTCTCTTTTTCTCCCCAGTAGTATAAAACTCCCATTTAAAAAAAAAAAAATCTGAAACATAGGTGTAATGGAATGGTAGTAGAGACTGTACAGATTATCATACATGTCTGAAATATGGGGTATTTGGGGGCCAAACATTTATTATTAGCCTAGATAAGAGGAAAAAAATCTGTATGCTAAATCACAATCTTCCAGTATCACATGGAAGACAAGTAGTATTTAACATGTCTCCAAGAAATTGCCTCACATACCAAAATCCACTGACTCCTGGGCCACTGAGTGATGATCCCAAAGAATCCTGCTCACATGGTGGCTGAGGCTTATCCTAATAAATGCCCGACTTCTGCGCATATACAAAAGTTCTAAAACATCCTGTGACAATAGTTTTACTTTAGTAGTGAATGGTGAAAGTTCGTGCTAATAATGAGAAGCTGTCTAAACAAACAAAAGGTCTTTACCTCCTCCCTCAGTGCATACTGTTCAATGAGCTTCTTCAGCTTCTCTCCCAGTTCAATGTTTTCCTGGCGGAGTTTGGCGTTGTGTATGTCATGTTGTTCCAGCTGTGCTTGGATTTCATTCAAAGTAATTTGGAAGTGTGCAGTTGCTTCTTTACGTCTTTCTTCCTCCTCTCGTGCCTGCTGCATATTTTCTTCCTTATCATCCAAAATAATTTCTGTTAATGGCACAGACCTATAGATAAGACGCTCACAAAAGAAGCTGGTGCTATATGGGTTCATTTATTGCTGCCCCAAAGTGTTGCTTCTGAACTATAATTCCTTCCCTTTATCTATGACCAGAAGGCTCTCATTTAAAAGCAAGCAGCTTTTCCTAAACAGATAAGAGTACTCGGAGAGATACAAACTGCCCTGCTCTAAAATAAGTGCTAGGTGACCATTTAAAATTCACTATCTTGAAAGCTAAGCAAGGAGCTTCTCCACACAGCCAGCTCTCTCCACACAGTGTTCCCAAATACCCTCTTTGTTGGTTATGCAGGGGAGCATCTTCAATCAGCCTGAAGAGATAGATCCCTTCTTGCAGCTTACTTTCTGGGTCACACTTTCTACTCCCTAGAGGGCAAGGGACAAAAGGAATCTCTATCTTAAAAAGCTTACTTCCAACGCTTGCTAGGATACAAGTGCTAAAAGATCTTTACATGTCTAAATAGTCATCAGTCCAATTAAAATGGTGATTTACTATGGGGAAAAGATACCACCTACTTTAATTAATATCTAAATCCAAGGGTTCAAAAGCAAAGAAAAAAACTAATGGCTCCTGGAACAGGTGAAGATCCATTTCCGGAGTGCTCCTATATTCTAGGGCCTTGGGGCTTTGCTATGGTGGGGGAGTCTGACAAGAGACTCCGCTCAGTTGGAATCATACTGAAACAGTATATGAGGACAGGCCTGCCCCATGACTCTCCTCTTTTTCCTTCTTCCTCTGTTGGTACCAATTAATCTCTCTGGGTACCTGTGCCCTCTTCCTTTATAATCAGCAAGGTGTAAGTGCTATTCTAAAAGTACGTAGCAACCGGGTTGTTGGGGTGGGGCAACGGCAGTCTGACAATGCGGCCGACTCACAACCCTGGAGGAGCTCAGCGCGCAGTTTCCCTTCCCACACTCATTCTGCCCCAAGTCTGTTCCTACTCACTTCTTATTTCATGTCAGCTTCTCATACATGGTAATTAACCACATCAGTGCTCAGCAGAAAATTGGCAACTTTGAGTTTCCTAAGGCACGGCTCCAAGCAGGAGAGCTGTGGTCTAAACATCCACCTCATCTAGATTACCCACGACCAAGTGTGAGGCACGTTAAGAAGCATCAGGTCAGGCAAGCAAAATAGAAAGCAAGGTGGCATCTCTGTTTCCAAGTAGAGACAAGGATTTATTGCAAATAGGTACACAGTGATTATAAAATAAGCTGTCAGTTCCTCCTGAAAAGAGAAAATGAACCAACTGACCTTTAACGTCTTATTGTGACGCTGAAGCTCCCTACAAAGAGACTCTAGTTTGCTTCTTGCCAAGATAGCCTTGCTGTGTTCACTCTGCAAGTGAACTTTCTCCTTCACGATCTGGGCCTGTTTCTTCTGCAGAATCTTCATTTGCTTCTGAACATTCCTGCTCTCCTCCAGCTAAAATTAACAAGGAAGGATTACAGGAAGAGCTGCGGAACACATTTTAAAAACCAAATATTGCAGTATAATTGGTAAATTATTTCATGCCATGCTACTCTGCCAACTTTCTCTTTTCCACTTGTGACAGGAAAGTAAGCAAATAATTTAGGGTACGAAAAAAAGTCTTAATCTCAATTTTCTGATTTAAAAAACCTGATGTTTTTGGAAAACGTGTGTGTGTGTGTGTGAGGAAGACTGGCCCTGAGCTATCGTCTGTTACCAATCTTCCTCTTTTTGGTTGAGGAAGATTGTCGCTGAGCTAACATCTGTACCGATCTTCCTCTATTTTTATATGGGACACCGCTACAGTGTTGGCTTAATGAGCGGTGCTAGGTCTGCGCCTGGGATCCGAACCCGCGAACCTCGGGCCACAAAAGCGGAGCACGCAAACTTAACCACTATGCCACTGAGCCGGCCCTCAGAAAACTTTTTAGGACTCAACACCATCAAGTTTTACTTTTCTGAAAAACACGCATGGGCTACTTTATTGAAACAGTCCTCCGATTTAGAACTTAACAAACAGCACGCAGGATTCCTTGTGAGAGGGGAATCACTCCAATTTTAGTTTTGAAGTAAATGAGTTTATTTCAAGGTTAAATCAATACTAACAGATAAGATGGCAGCCCTAATGACCTTTTACTTGAAGGAGGAAATGATGCTGAGTCACAATTTTAAGAGCAAGAGTGACACCTTGTGGCCTATTAAAACATGCCAAGCATCTTAGAGGCAATATGTTTACAGCTATGAAAAACACTTTGACAGAAACTCCGGCCAGAAACATAATTTGGTTTTTGTATAATCCTTGTGTAAAGTAATCCTACTATGGCCTGTGGGCTGCAGCACGGTTCAAAGAGGCTGCCAGCTCTGCGCACAGTCTGTAACTCCACGGAGGGCTGAACTCACCCTGCCCTCCCAACTCAGGGGACCACGATCCTGAATCCTGGGTTGACCCCTGAATCCTGGGTTGACAACTCCTTTGCTCTCTTTATTTTATGTTATCTGTGTGCGGTCCTAAAAGAAATCGTTTTGGTTTTAGGTGTTTCGACTTTATTGTGGCTAGTGCAACTAAGGAACTGAATTTTTTATTTTCTTTAAATTAATTTAAGCTTAAGTCGCCACATGTGGCTAAGGGCTAGTGTTTGGACAGTGCAGCTGTGGATTATATTGCTAGGACTCATCTAGATTGTTTGCATGTAGCTATAGATCAGGGGACAGCAAACTTTTTTCTGTAAAGGGCCAGAAAGTAAACATTTTGGGCTTTGCCGGCCACATACGGTGTCTGTTGCATTTTCTTCTTGTTCTAAACAACGCTTTAAAAATATAAAACCATTCTTAGCTTGTGAGCAGTACAAAAACAGGCCTCGCTGGATTTGGCCCACAGGTTGTATAATATTCTACTTTTTAAAAAATATACAAGACACAACACACTTTACTGATCCACTCTTTTGTCAATGGGCATCTGGGTTGTTTCCAGGTTTTATAACCCACAAAGATGTGAACATTCTCCTGTGTTTCCTGGTATACACCTGCAAGAATTTCTCTTGGGTACAAACCTAGAAGTGGGGTTGCTAGGCAATGATTTCTAAATGTTCTATTTCACATGACAATGCCAAACTGTTTTCCAGAGTGGCTGGCAAATTTATTCTCCCATTAGCAATTTATAAGAGATCATGTAGATGCACATCCTCTCCAAAACTAAGCATGACGAGAACCTTTAATTTACGCCACAACAATGGGCATAAAATAGCATCTCACTGTAGTCCTTCCTGATCTGCATTTCCCTGATCACTAATCTCTCTGTATGTTTATGTACCTTTATGTTAAGATATCTCTTTATCTTTGTTTTTCCACGTCTATGAAATGCTCCTATGTGTCTCTTACCCAGCTTTCCACTGGGCTATATGTCATTTTTGTATTCACTTGTAGGTGTTCCTTCAATAGTCTCGATAGTAAATCTTCTGTTGGCTATATTTGTTGGAAATATGTTCTCCCCAGTTTGTAACGTGTCTTCTCACTTTCTTTTAAAGTGCTTCGATGAACAGAAAGTCTTAATCTCTATATAGCCAATTTTTGCAATCTTTTCTCTGATAGTGCTTTTTGTGAGGTAAGAAATCCTTAACCCAAGTTTGGAAAAATACTCACCTATTAATATATCTAAAAAAATCTAAATAATGCTTAAATTTTTAAAACTTAATTTTTCACATTTAACTCCTTAATCCACCAGGAATTGATCATTGTGTATGGTGTGTAAGGATCTAATTTCATTTTTTTCCATAAGGATATCCACTTTTTAAGTCCCATTAATTTCATGAGGATGGCAATTCTCCCCCAAATGCATCTATAGATTCCATGAAATGCTCTTCAAAATCCCCAAATGGTGTTTTTTCCCATGCAACTAATAAGTTGAATCTAAAATTTTATAGAGAGTAAAGAGCCAAGAACAGCCAAGATACTGCTGAGGAAAAACGCAGTAAGGAGAATACACCTACCCAACCAGATATCAAGATCGATCATTACGCTGTAATAGCCTACACAAACTGGGGAAGGAAGCGGGAAGAACAGCACTATAACGTACTTAAGGCTCATGTCACAGGCCTGATGGTGTTCACACTTAGAAAGTGAAATGTAACAATTTCCTGGACCCATGTTATCTGGTGACTGTGGCAGCCACAGGGTCTCCCTGATAGACAGTCCTGATTACAGTGTGGTGTACTACTCCACCTGCTCTACAGGACTCTCTGTGTCAGTGCCACAAGCACCAGTGATGTCAGAAGATGCTGTCACAAAAAGGGCAGAGGACAGTAATGGCAAAAGGGAAGTTTTCTGAATAATCCTCGGGAAGAGGCTACTCCCTTGATGGTCTCACTGCTACATAACCTATATACCCTACCTTTTAAAAGAAATGAGTGTTGTTTCAAGAAATAAAGCTTTAGAACATTTTCTGAAAACAGTACACATTTTGTCCTTCATATGTCCAGCACAAATCTAAATCAAAGAGAGGTTACTCCCTAGGCAAGTCTTCAATGTGTCACACCCTAAAAATGAATGTAGTGATTACTACTGGTGCTTAAAAATAACCATACCCATTTACACACACACAAAAAAAAAGCCAGACAAAACACCCTAGACCCTGCTACTTAAAGTGTGATCCAAGAACTGACAGCATCATCATCATCACCTGGGAGCTTCTTAAAATGCAGCTCTCGGGCCCCAACACGGACCCAGTGAATCAGAAGATGCCTTTTAACAAAAGTCCCAATGATCTCTGAGAGCCTGAGACGGACTGCCCCAGGCAACTATTTGCCCTTTCTTCTCCAAATCCATCCATGGCCGGCTGCTGCTGTCACACACTGGATCATGTGGCTAACCCTCTACACTGCCTTTTTTCTGTCTTTTACTCTCTTCTCCATTTTTTTCTTTTTCCCTTTTTTGTTCTTATCTTCTTTCTCCACCACTTCTCACATGATTCTCCTCATGGGGATGGAACCAATAGAAACTGTCTTCCACAGCCAATGGAAGCGTTCCTTTCTCGAAGCTAGCAATCTGACCACACTGTGTTTTCTGTCATCTGTACATTTGTTCTAGGCCATCTGCATTGAGGCACAGGGTTTCCTGCTGCTGCTGCTGCTGCTGCCTGCCAGCTATGTGGAGGTATGCACAGACCCCTTTATAAACTAAAGGAAATTAATTGTAATTATTTGAGAAATAAAGAAACAGAATTCATTTTTAGAGCTGGTATTGAGAAAAAGCAGTGTTTATGATATGGAATAACTGCTTTAACAACAGATGAAAATGCATAAAAATTGTCAATGATAATTCACTTAAGTATTTCACAAAAGGCATTAATTTCAGCATTTCTATTAGAAGCACTCACTCTATAAGTTTCCCACAACCCTTACTTCAAAAGATTCCATGACTTTCCCATTCTTCAACTCAAAAAGGATGGGAGTGTTTCCATGTTGAGACTGCTTTTGTAATTTTGAAAAAAGAATTAATGTTACTTGAAATAACATAGGCCTAGAACAAATGAGGTCAATTTCTTTGGAAGATGGAAAAAGGAAAACCTGGCACATAGTAGATGCTAAATAAGTATTTTCCTGAGACACAGTATTGTTTTGGTAGACTATTTCATCTAACTCACAATTTCAATCACAATGCTTAGAGCCTTTAGCTCTAGAATCCCCTGGGGAAAAGTTAAATCCAGGAACTACTACACCCCACCTGACCGGCATCAGAAGCAGCACAACACAGGAATAAAGAGGCCAACTCAGAGATACTCTAAGAAGAGTTTTAGAAAAACTTTGCCGTATCTGTGCACTATAATGTTCTGTATCATCTCATAAAATGAAGGCATACAAGCACAAAAAGCCCAAGAAATAATATTCTCTTCAATTTTGGAATAAAATATAATTTTACATTTAAAGCTACATCAAAATCATATTTTAAAAAGCTTATCAAGCACATATACATTTTGCTATATTTTATATGGACCTCACTCCCTTGATTTAATACTCACAAGATCAGCATACTTCTTACAGAGAGCTGCCAGCTTCTCCTCTGGAGTTGAAAGGGTATTTAGGGCTTGCATCAATAATAAAACTTCTTTTCCTGATGATTAACAAGATAAGAAATAAGTCCCCGAAGAAGAATGAGATCAAATCTAACCTGTGAATTCTACATAATACTTCCTATGTTCTGACATCCAGAGTAAAATAATTTATGCCTAGAACTAGAAATAAGAGATTTACCAGCTAAATTAAGAAAGCTATTTCTAAGTTCTGGATTAGCAGGCATCTCTCCCTCCCCACCCCCACTCCAAATTTCTTCACCCACTAACACTGGCTAGCTATGTGTAAGAAAAACTCTTGTGGAAGGCTTAAAAATTCCCTTGCTTAATCATTGATGTCCAAGTTAAGGCAAAGGGCAAGTTACAAAGGGCAGAATATTTTTAAAAGCTTCCTCCTAACCAAGTACAAATATAGAAGCAAGTTCAAAGGGAATTTCAGTTGGTACTCTCTGCCTATCTAAGATGCACATATTACTTGTGACACATATCTTTTCCTATGAGCAATTTAAATAACTTCTGATGATTTAGTAAGCATATTCTGTGTGTTAACCAAGTTTAGTATAAATAAAAGGATGTCAAGATAGCTCTTCCCTTGGGGAAAAGAGCTTAACAACCGTATTTTAAGGACTTAGGAGGGTGAAGCAAGTGGCTGAGATAGGAGGGTACACATGGTGTTTCAAACTAAGTAATAATGTTTTATTTCTTAAGCTGGGTGATAGGTACCATTTTTATTTTTTTAAATGTTCGCTCTTATATGTAAGATATTTCATGAAAAATATATATTAAAATGACTTTGGTATAAAATAGAATACTTTTCTATCCACATAAAATTTTAGTAACAAAACTGTCTCTCATTCAGCCCAAAGCCAATAAGAACTTTAAAAGAGACGATTAAACACGATTATTGAATATATTTAGAAATAACTGTTAATGTAACCTGCAATTTTCATGAAGATTTTTAAACTCACACTCCATCTGGGTTTTTTTGAGATATAATTCACATACCATAAAATTCACCCTTTTAAAGTATACAATTGAGTATATTCACAAAGTTATGCAACCATCACCACTGTCTAATTTCAGAACATTTTCATCACCCCAGAAAGAAACCCTATACCCATTAGCAGTCATTCCCCCACTGCTCCCTCCTCCAGGCCCTTGGCAAAAACTACCCTTTCGGCCTCCATGGATTTGCCAATTCTGGACATTTCACACAAAATGGAATCATATAATATGTGGCCTTTTGTGTCTAGTTTCTCTCACTTAGCACAATGTTTTCGAGGTTTACCCATGTAGGGTCTATCAATACTTCATCCCTTTTTGTGGCTGAATAATACTCCACTGTACAGATGTACCATATTTTGTTTATCCATTCATCAGCTGACAGACAACTGTGCTATTGACTTTTTGGCAATTATAAATAATGCTGCCACAAACACTTGTGTACACGGTTTCATGTGGACGTGTTTTCAATCCTCTTGGGTACGTACCTGGAGGTAGAATTGCCTGGTCACACAGGAATGTTGTATGTGACTTTTTAAGACTCCACTGCTTTTACATATATAATTGGAGCTGCTGATTTTGAAGAAATTTGTCTTATTTGTAAGAAATTAAAATTTATTTTTGTATTTCTATAATTTTAAAGTTTTACAAGTTAGCAGAAAATGGATTTAATAAGCAGGATAATTCTAACTTAGCATACGGGAAACCTATACAAATCAAACTGTTAATCTTAGGCATAATAAGTATAAAAAACCTAGGGGCAACATTTCAGGCTAAAATAAAAGGGGATTTCAGATTTCATAATGAGATTTTTAACACATCACATTCTTAGTCCTAAATCTCAACCACAGCAGGAGATATCCTTGAAAGCCAGTCTTAACCCACTTTCTGAACTACAAATAACATTATGTAGTCTCTAAAGTTTTTTAAGTTTTTAAATAAAGTGATCAAATATAGTTTTCACAGTAAATTTTGGTGAGACTATATTAAAGATGCAAACAAGGCAAGTCGAATACTATTTCCATCAAGTTGACCCCAAATTTTTTCAAGAAAGCCAATTCTTGATTAGTTTGAGAGAAACAACTTCCTATTCTGCTATCTTCACCTCCTGCTTACATAAGTGCAGCAGACAGGTAGGCTGACCCCACTGAAGACAAGAGATGCCTTAGGTAAACAACATCCACCTCACCACTGGCCGTGTTCCTAATCACCTGTGCTGCAGAAAACGGAAGTAAAATGAGCAGCATGTGGAAACGTCCAACCACGGAGCAGAGAGGATTACCTAAGGTTTTGTCTTTGTTCCTGTTGCACTCTGAATCTTGCTGACCATCAGGGGGATCTGTTCGAGCTTCTCGCCCAGGAATTTCCTCTCTTAACTCTTGTGTGCAGCATGCTGGGCTCACCAAACTCCTGTTCTTTGTTATAAAGTCACTGCCTTCATCTTCCAATGAATGCTTGTTACGTGTGCCACCACAATTTGAGTCTTGACGTTGAAGAATATCATTTGACTGAGAATTACACAACATATCCGCTTTCACCCCTAGCCCGCACATTCCAGCTTCTTCCATTGTGCCAATCACAAACTAGAGGGAAGGGAGGAGAAAAAGATGGAAAAGGGGGTTAAATCAAATGTAATCTATGTTTACAACCAATGGCACAACATAGGTTGACAGTTTTTTTCTTTCTTAGCGGTTTGTAAAATTGGTGTAAATATGTTAAGTTTCACCGAAAGATGACCTAACTGTAAAGTATAAGAAACTTAAAGTTAAAACAAATCACGCAACTAAGCGGTGCCAAAGGAAGCAAGAAACGCCATTTAGTTCTAAATCTAAACTTATTTCCCTATAAAAATTCACCACTTAAAATAATTAGCATCTTAAAAGATGTGAAATTATCCCAAATTAACAAACATTACTTATTCTGGTCTTATCTTCAAGGAGATGGTACAGGAGAAATGGCTCACTAGCCACCCAGCAAAAACCCATGCTCCTCCATTATCCTGTGGAGCTGGCACTGTTGGACATGTGCTCAGCCTGGGACTACATTTCCCAGCCCCTTACACCTAGGTGGGACTCCCACATGAGGTTCCCACAAAAGGAATGTGAACTGAAGTGATGATGGTCCCCTCTGCAACAAGCCTTTTATTCTTAGAAGCACATTCTTTCTCCACGATCTCTTCCCCAATCTGGCTGAATGCAGAGGTCTCCGAGACCCTAAGAGACGGCAGAGCTACAGGACGAAAGCAGCCTGGGTCCCTAAATCCCACATGCATACAAGGAAAGCCACGGTTCTCACAAAGAACACCCACGCTGGACTATTAGATGAGCAAGAAAATAAAGTGCTCTCACATTAAGCCACAGAAATTTTGAGAATAATGTTTTAAGCAGCTATCTCTGCCCTAACAAATACAGATAGTAGGCATGGGAGAAATGGTTTTATTCTAGTATTTTATTCTCAAATCAGTAGTTTTACCCTACTCTCTCGTCTGTCATATTGTTAACCTCATTTATTTATGGTTTTTCCCCCCTTGTTAACACTACTTAGTCACATGATGTGGCACAAATTCAAATTCTGTACACTTCCTGTCTGTATGAAAGAGGGCCTATTCCTTTTTTGAATAATACAATTGAGGGGTGAGGTGTCTAATAATGCTTTCTTATCGCAAGCAGAGAAAAGCTACTTTCCAAAATCAGTAGGAGAGCAGAGATTATTTCAAATTACAATAGTATTCAGCTGAACTAAACATAAAGTGTTAGTTCAACATGAGTTGAACTAAACATAAAGTGTCAAAGTAGCAGGGAGGGAGAGGTTAAGGGGAACTAAATCCTTTCTTTTTTTCTTTTTGAGGGAGATTAGCCCTGAGCTAACTACTGCCAGTCCTCCTCTTTTTGCTGAGGAAGACTGGCCCTGAGTTAACAGCCATGCCCATCTTCTTGTACTTTATATGTGGGACACCTACCACAGCATGGCTTTGCCATGTGGTGCCATGTCCGTACCCGGGATCCGAAACGGCGAACCCCGGGCCGCCAAAGTGGAACGTGCGAACTTAACCGCTGCGCCACTGGGCTGGCCCCAATCCCTATCTTTTATAGTCTAATGTCGATAAATCAAGTACCGTGCTTTTGGAAGAACAAATTGGTACAGCCACTTTAAAAACCTCTGGCAATATGGATACCTTCCAACCCAGTTAATTCTACTCCTAGGATTTTACCCAAGTATGTACCTATGTGCAGCCAAAGGCCAAGAATGTTTAAAGCAGTACTATTTCTAATTGCCCCAAAATGGAATCAACCCAAATTTCTAATAACAGAAGAATGAACACATTGTAGTCTGCTCATATACCACTCAGCAATGAGAATGAACTACTGCTAGATGCGGCAACACACGAGTCCCATAGGCAGAATGTTGTAAGGAAAGTGCCAGAAGAATACATACTGTAGGAAACCACGTATATATAAAGTTCAAAAACAGGCAAAGCTCAAAATGAGGGCAAGGGGATTCAGAGGTACAAACTTCCGGTTATAAAATAAATAAGTCGCCGGAATGTCACATCCACCATAGGGAATAGTCAATAAGACTGCAATAACTTTGCATGGTGACAGATGGCTACTAGACTTGTGGTGGTGATCATTTCATAATGTATATAAATGTAGAATCACCATGTTGCACACCTGAAATTAATATAATATTGTATGTCAACTATACTTTAGTAAAAAAATTTAAACACCAGGCAAAGCTAATCGATGATACCGGAAATCAAGAAAGTGGTTACTGTTGGGGATAGGGCCTTCTGGGATGCTTGGTAATATTCTATTTCTTGATCTAGATGGGGTAACATAGATGCTCACTTTTTGAAAATTCACTAAGCCTAAACATTTATGATTTGTATACTTTTCTGAATGTATGCTTTACTTCAATAAGGTTTTATTTTAAAAGTTGCAATTTACACATTATTCAATTATGAAGAACCAAAACAGAAGTATTTCCCTCTGGGGAGAGAGAATAGAGATAGGCTGCTTTTCATGATACTTTTAAAATAATGTGCATGCAATACTTTCATTTCTTAAAAAAATTAATGCAGTAAGGGGAAATGGGCTATTTTCAGAGTTATGGTTTGATGCCACATTCTAAGGCTAATTCAGATTTTTTTAAAAAAAGTAATACCGAAAGACTCTTAAATTCTTTCAAAAAATTTTAAAAGTGCACTTCCATGTGTAATGCACATTCCATAGAGCAGCGCTTCTCAAGTGGAGTCCATAAGCATTAAGTTTACAAAATTCATGATGAAGTTTTAGGAAACGTCTTTTGTTAAATTTCATTACTGCAGAAACATCCTGAAGTCACTAATATGCCTAAATAACATACTACAGAAGTATTAATATCAAACCAAATGCAAAGTGACCATTTTAACACTACATTATACATATAACTGCTAGTTCCACCTCTACTTTGTATCAAATATTAAAATGCCATATCCTAGCTGGGCACATGGATAATGTTAACAGAGACCCTTTTACACAAAAGCAATACAGGAAAAAAATGAGTACTATTAATATCATCTTCCCAAATTTTTAAAAAATCATTTTTAAACCTATTCCCTGAAAACCATTAGTATAAAAATAGGGCTACAAAATCACAATGTTGGCTTTAAGTACTAATGAAAGTCCATTAAAATATAATTAAAACGGAAGATTGCTTATCTCTAACACATAACAGAATTTCTCAGAAGCGAATAATAAAATATTATTTCACATAATACCAGAAAACGTGGTGTCAAGCCACATCAAAAATATAACGAGCAAGCAATTTGTTGGAAGAAGGGGGAGCATAAATAATTCTCATCAAGAAAAACCTGAGGCCTCTCTTAAGACCAATTTCAATAAGAAATCTACCTGAGGAATAGAAGTGGCTAATTTCTAGTTTCTCCATTCTATTAGTCATTTTTTGGTAACAGCTTTAATTGAGATAGTAACTCACATACCATACAATTCACCAATTTAAAGTGTACAATTCACTTGTTTTTAGTGTATTCACGGAGTTGTGCAACCATCACCACAATCAATTTCAGAACACTTTCGTCACCTCATAAAGAAACCCAGTACTCTTTAGCTATAAACCCCTAATTCTCTCATTACCCCCAGCCCTAGGCAACTAATGTACTTTCTGCTTCTATAGATGTGGTTATCTGGACATTTCATATAAACAGAATCACACCATATGTGACCTTTTGTGTTTGGCTTCTTTCACATAGCATAATGCAAAGTTCATCCATGTTGGGAGTATGTATCAGTACTTCGTTTCTTTTTATTGCCAAATAATATTACATGGTATGGACATACCACATTTTATTGATCCATTCATCAGTTGACGGACATCTGGATTATTGCCAACTTTTGGCTATTACAAATAATCCTGTTATGATCATTCATGTACGAGTCTTTGTGGGGACAAATGTTTACATTTCTCCAGAATATATACCTAGGAGCAGAACTGCTGGGTCATATGGTCACTCTATGTTTAAACTTTTGAGGAAATGCTACACTTTTTCTAGGTGAACGCACCTTTTTACATTCCCACCAGCAGTGTATGAGGGTTCTAATTTCTCCATATCCTCATCAACATTTGTTACTGTCTGTCCTTTTGATTATAGCCATCTTACTTGGTGTGAAGGTGTCTCATCTAAGGATCAGTGATGAGAATCCTTTCAGGTGCTTATTGGCCATCTGCATACCTCCTTTGGAGAACTGTTTATTCAGATCTTTGCCCATTTTTTAATTAGGCTATTTGTTATTTTATTAAGTTGCAAGAGTTCTACCTAAACTAGATACAAGTCGCTTATCAGACATATGATTTGCCAGTATTTTCTCCTATTACTGTTCTTCATTCTCTCCATTTTAGACAAAAGGTCCAATATATTCACCTATTTCAAAATGTCATAGGAGATTTAATTAAAAGTACTCTGGGCTTTCACATTAAAGGCATATAGGTCAATTAAAACTATCATTGACAGAAAAAAGACAGTTTAAAGACTTGAGAAAGCCAAAACGTTCACCTCAAAATAATAGTGGTGGCACTCAACATAAACCAGGATGTTAATCTGTATAGGGCATAATCATCACATCCCATGTTGTCCTTCTAATTTTATTTCATCATTCTCTATTTTTAGTTAATACTTATTTTTTCTTTCCAGACACTCCTTTCACCTCTAAACTCCTGTCACATATATTATATTATCACCTATTTGGTATGTATATCCTCCTAGATAGCAACAGCTTACGCATAAAAAGTACTCAAATGACAATCGATGGAGAACACACGGGGCCAAAATGGCTGCTGAAAACAAGCTATGGGAAGTACCTAAGCATTACTACACAAGTTAGAGAAAAACACCACTAGTATTATTTTATCGTTAGAAGCAAGACAGTGTTACATTTCCCTTATCTCCTGTGCAACTAATCTGATTTATTTTTCACATTTGCTAATGAAAAACTTCTGCTGACTCCACAAAATCTTTTTCTTTATGAATGAGCCAGTCCTAGTTGGGCTTGATTCAAACCCTAGTCTACAAATACTCTTGAAATAGCAGTGCCAATTTTTCTACTATAAGGACTATTCCTTCAAGAACCTACTTGAGGTTCTGCACTGGGCTATTTGATACGGAGCAAATTCTTAGGCCAACAACTTTATTTAAATTGTAAATGATTTCTTGGCCCTCATCTCCTTAAGCAGAGAATTCTATATCATATGGCCAATACAACTTCCTACTCCGCCCTCTCCAATACCCATTCTGGATGCCTTTTCTTGAGTACAACCTCTTGTATAAACAATAGTAGCAGCAGCAAACACTTATACAGCAAATACTACATCCAGGCACTACTATAAGCACTTTCCTATATTAACTAATTTAATCCTCACAATAATGTCACAAGATAGGTACTATTATTATCTCTATTTTACAGATGAGCAAACTGTGGCATTGTGAAGTTAACTATCTTGCCTAAGAGGTCACAGTTAGTAAATTGCAGGGCAAAGATTTGAACCCTGGCAGTCTAGCTTCCATGTCCACGCTCTTAACCACAATGATACACTGCTTCAGGACTACCCTTTGTCTACCATACAAACATCCTTGTCTTGGTCCAGCCATCTTACAGAAGTCTATTTACCAATGGGACAGATGCTCCCAAAATAGTATGTATAAAAGCAAATCACAAAACAGCATGCACCATGTATTTTATACCCACAATGTATGTATGTATATATACACACTCATACAATAGAAAGTATTGGGAGGGGAAATACATCTAGATACTAATAATGATTATTTTTAAATGGTGTACTCATAGGTGGTGTTTCTTTTTGCTTCACTATATTTTCTAGTTTTAGTACAGTGAACTTTTATTACTCCTGGAATTAAAAAAAAGTCAAAAAGAAAACTACTTGCACTAATAAGAGAACAGTGGAAGCATCACAGGACATATGTAAATTTTATTAAAAATTCTAGGCAGTCATGGATAAAAATTAATCGTTTACTTAACACAAATGGATAGTCAAATGAAATAACGTTAAGACTACAACCCAACAAAAATGGGCAAACGAGGGGCCAACCCCGTGGCCGACTGGTTAAGTTTGTGCGCTCCGCTTTGGCAGCCCAGGGTTTCGCCTGTTTGAATCCTGGGCGCGGACACGGCACCGCTCATCAAGCCATGCTGAGGCGACATCCCACATGCCACAACTAGAAGGACCCATGACTAAAAATACACAACTATGTACCGGGGGGCTTTGGGGAGAAAAATGAAATCTTTAAAAAAAAATGGACAAACAATATGAAGAACTCACAGAAAAGGAAATACAAATGGTTCATAAACATACACTTAACTTTACTCACAAAAAGAGAAATGCAATTTAAACAGATACCATTTTTCACATCAAAAACATTGACCACACAGTGTGGGAGAGGGTGTGGTGTGCTCTCAAGCATTCCTGGTTGGGGATAAATTGGTTTAACCACTAAGGAGTCTAATTCAGGGTGGGGACTGTCTGGGAAGGAGCACGAGGGGACACTCTGGGGTGATGAGAATGCTCTATATCTTGATGGAGGTTTGGGTTACAGAGCTGCATGCATTTGTTAAAACTCAGCAAGTACACGCTTAACACGGCTTCGTGGCTGAAGAGACAGACGGACAGCCATGTGAAAAAGCAAGGATAGTAAACTGTCAATGGTAGAACCTAGGTGATGGCCATATGGATGGTCAGTATCAAATTCTTCCAACTTTACTGTGTGTTTGAAAATTTTCATAATAAAATGTTGGAAAAAATCATCATGCCACATATGCTTCAACCCAATAAATTCATTTCTGATTAATTTTTCCTTCAGATAAACCAGTACACATGTGAAATAATATACAGAGGATATTTATACAGTATTATTTATAGTAATAAAAAATCAAAATTACATAATTGATTAATGTCAATTAATAATAAACTGGAGAGTGGGGCCAGCCCCAGGGCTGAATGGTTAAGTTCAAGCACTCCACTTCAGCGGCCCAGGGTTTCACCGGTTCGAATCCTGGGTGCAGACATGGCGCCACTCATCAGGCCATGCTTAGGCGGCATCCCGCATGCCACAACTAGAAGGACCCTCAACTAGAATATGCAACTATATACCGGGGGGCTTTGGGGGAAAAAGGAACAATAAAACCTTTAAAAAATAATAATAATAATAGACTGGAAAAATTGTGGTATAGCCTTAAAATGGAGTCCTATAGAGGTAGTTGTATAATTACTGATCTGTAAGTTAGGTTGAAAACAGAAAAAGAAAAATCCCCTATAGTATGTACCATATGCCACAATTTGGGGTGTGGTGTGGGGGGGCTGTATAAGTTTATGAGCAGTAAACATATATAATAATCTCTGGAACGATACAAAGAAATGTATTAATGGAGGGAAACTGGGTGAATGGGGACAGGAGAGGAAGGACACTGGGCTTTGACAGCATGCCTGTATTTACCTTGCGATTAGGGATCATGAGTTACCCTCATAACAGTTTGCTGTTTTTTTCAAATATTAAGATGAATGGAGTTCTCTAATAGACTACTTGTCATTATTAGGAAAAACAAGAGGAGGAAATGTTTATTTAAATTCCAATCTCAAATGAAAATGAAACCAACAATAAGTAGTTTTAAGATGAATTTCTATCTGAACCTGCCCCTGAAGAAAATCATATTAAAAAAAGCTATCATAGGGGCCAGCCCGGTGGTGTAGTGGTTAAGTTCACGTACTCCTCTTCGGCAGCCTGGGGTTCACAGGTTTGGATCCCGGGTGTGGACCTACAAACCACTCATCAAGCCATGCCGTGGTGGCATCCCACATGTAAAGGAGTGGAAGACTGGCACAGATCGTAGCTCAGTGACAATCTTTCTCAAGCAAAAAGAAAAAGCTATCACATTCTCATTTTATCAGTCTATGGTCATGATCAGCACGTGTCGCTTGAAAGACACTAGAGAGAGGGTCATTTGGCCACAACAGTGTTTACTAGAGCCTTAAGCCCCACCAATCCTCCACCCCAGCCACTCCCCTCCTGTTAAAGGATACATTTCTCAATCTTCCTTCCACTGTCAATACTTGGAGCTAAGATGACTCCTTAATTGAAGAAGAGATGCTTTCAAAATGGACAGCCACCAGTTTATCGTCAATCAATTGTAGGAGCAAGGAATAACTATTATACAATTTTTGCAAACAAACATGAATACTCTGTATTCATATACTACTTGTAATAGCTTTTTGGATCAATACATTTGAAACTGAGATCACATGGGAATTAAAAGCCTAAAGAAAAAAATTAAGTTTCTTTCCCTTCCACTCTGAATAAAGAGAACAATAATTTTAAAGTTTAAAACTTTCACTTGTGCTCTTTCAAATATTGTTGAAGCTAAAGAACCATATTTCTTTGGCTAAGTTTGTTTAAAGAGCTTAAATGTTTTTAGTAATGGTTGTTCTTTTACTAAGACTGGTCTAAATAAAAAACAAAAAAGCCAACACCCACATTCACTTCCTAATTATTTCAACTACCATCTGCTTAAATGAGCTTGAATGCCTTCAACCAGCGCCAGGCATGCGCAGAGAGCAGAAATCACTCATCCTTGCCATTGAGGGCTAGGGTGGCCCTTCAGAGGCAGCAGGCAGGAAAGGTGCACATTTATGCATTTTCCCGGGGAGATCCTTAGCTTGCCTCGGATTCCTAAAGAGTCTTGGAGAAACTTACCAAGTAGGTAAAGGGAACCTTCAGAACCTACAAGCCTCGCTACCCCATTTAACCTTCCCCACCCCACCAGGAGCTGAGTCTTACTGTTCCCAGATAAGGAAAAGGAGACTTAGTGAGGTGAAGTATCTTGCCCAAGATCATATTCAAGTCAGTAAAAGGGGACGGCAAAATCCAAAACCAGGTCTGTCAAACTCAAGAGCCTATGTTCTCTCCATTACACCATTCCTCTCACTACGTACATCAGCCTTGGAAAATCAAAGTTCAAAGTCAAACCGATCTCTCATGCAGTTACAAAATAAGTCTAAGAAATTAAATGTCTAAAAATACATAGCATGCTATATATACTAGTATGAATTCAGGAAAACACTGGGAAAGAGCTGTAGAATTTTTAGCAGTGATAACTCCGGAATTTAGGGAGGTGAGACAGGACTAATTTGGGGTTAGGGATGCCTTTATAAACAATTTTAACTGCTTATTTAAGGCCCTGAGGTTTTTTTTTTTTTTTTTTTAACTTTTTGTGTCTTAGGATAAACTATCTCTAAAAATCTGTTCAACTCTATGTTTCTAATAATTTACCCTAAGAGTTGTCAACTACCAAACAGGAATGTGAGGACAAGAGTGCATGCATGCCTGGGCCAGTGGGGACCAGCAAAGGTGGAAAGGCCCGGGGAAAGACTGAAAGACACCGAAGACACGCTGGCTCTCTCAGGACATCAGCTAGCGGCCTTATTTGGTTTTTTAAATATGAACTTCTCTCCTAAATGTTTCCAGTATTTTGAGGGGCCTTTACATTTCCAAACACAAATTTTACAAACCTATTATAAAAATTACATTATCATGTGCTTTTTTATTATTATTTTTAAATAGGTAGATGGAATTGGAAGGTTTATGTGTTTTTTAAATTAGAAAAGTGATAATCAATTTACTGTATAAATTTTTCTCACTGTACTGATTTCTTTGTCTACTATCAGCTTTATAAAGGGATCCAGACGAGTTTCACATATTCCATTTTGTTTTTAGGAACATGAACTTCTTTTAGTCTAGAACAGTCTCACCATTTAAAAAAAATACATGTTTATATTACACTGACACTTTCAAGTGATCACGCCAGTTTTCTGTGGACTTTTCCACATTTTGGATTTGTCTGATTGTTTTTAAAACCTTGATTAGATTCAGGGTAAACATCCTTGGTGAGTTCCTGCATAGGTGAGATGTTGTATTCTACATATTACATTGCATGAGGAACCAGGATACACATAATGTTAGAGCCCCCACTATCACTGATGCTAGGACTGATCACCTGGTTAAGGTAGTTACTGCCAAATCATTGCCTTGTAAACACAGTCCTCCTCCCACCAAAAAAAGTGCTAGTGGGGCCGACCCCATGACCAAGTGGTTAAAAGTTCCGTGTACTCTGCTTCAGCGGCCTGGGTTTGCAGGTTTGGATCCCAGGCGTGGACCTACTCCACTCACCAGCCATGCTGTGGTGGCATCCCACATACAAAATAGAGGAGGATTGGCACAGATGTTAGCTCAGGGACAATCTTCTTGAAGCAAAAAAAAAAAAAAAGAGGAAGACTGACAACAGATGCTAGCTCAGGGTGAACCTTCCTCACCAAAAGAAAACTAGTAATCCACACAAAGATAGTTTGACATCTTACCCATTTCCTATTTTTCAATAATCCTTTATTTAATGGCCTTAACATTCCCTGATGATTCTTGATTCTGTAATTACATTATTCATATAATACAAAACACAGCCTTAGCATCAGAAAGTTGTAGTTGTGCTCACCAGCGTGTTACTAGTTGCATGACTTTGAGTGAGTCACAAAGCGTTCCAGGACTAATTTTCTATTTGTATACGATACTGATGAAATTACTCACCTCAGGGATGCTGGTAAAACATGATATATATATGCAAGAGACTCTCATACTGTCCTGCTGGGAATGTAAAGGAAAGACCCTCTGAATACAGTTTGGGAGTATCTACTAAAACCGAATATATTCACATCCTAGAACCCTGCAATTAAACTCCTAGTGTATAGTCATCAGAAATGTATACATATTCACAATAACATAGATATAAGAGTATTTATAATAGCACTCTTTATGATGGTCAGAAACCGGAAATTAACCAGATGCTCATGAACTGCAGAATCAATCAATCATAATATAGTCACTAATGGGAGATTATATAATTACAGAAATGACCTGCATAAAATTTTACCAAAAGCTCACAATTAAAGAAAAAAGGACAAACACAAAAGAATACATACTGTGTGATCCCTCTTATATAAATTTTTTTTTCCCTCTTATATAAATTTTAAGAACAGTGAAGATTTACCTGTGGTGTCAGGAGGCTACCCTTCGAGAAGCAGTGACTAGAAGGGGATACGAGGTACACTTCTGAATTAGAAAGAGAGTGATGTTTAGGGTTACTCTCTGCTTCTCGACTGAGAGCTTTTAAAAAGTGAATCACAGGGGCCAGCCTGGTGGTGTGGTGTAGTGGTTAAGTTCGCACACTCCACTTTGGTGGCCTGGGGTTCACAGGTTAGGATCCCAGGTGTGGACCTATACACTGCTCGCTCATCAAGCCATGTTGTGGTGGCATCCCACATACAAAACAGAGGAAGACTGGCATGGATGTTAGCTCAGGGACTATCTTCCTCAAGCAAAAAGAGGAAGGTTGGCAACGGGTGTTAGGTCAGGGCCAATCTTCCTCACTCAAAAAAAAAAAAAAAGTGAATCACAGCTCTGTTTCACTTTTTAAAAATTAATCAAGCTCTACAAACACTACTTTTTTGTATTTATGTTGTACTTTTAAAAAGTGTTAAAAACTTTACGTAAAACATCTGATAGTGTTTGACACATAGGAGATGCTTGATAAATGTTTGTTCCTTCTCCACTTTCTTATAAGTAATGAAGCCATAGGAATGACAATCTTTGGCCAAAGCTCCATCACTTTTTAGAAACACAGTTGGTTTCATTTTCCTGTGCTTTTGTGTTTAAAAAACAAAATGTAATTTATTGATATACTCTATTCCAGTAACACTGTCTATGGATAAATCTTGTGAGCAACGTTAAGAGTACAGAACACTCACTTTGCAACTTAGAAATGACATTTCACAGTCCCAGGAGAAGCACATAGAGACCATTCTTGTAACTATCCACTAGAAATGAGATATCTGGCCTGAAGCAGATTGGTTTTGAAATTCTTTGTGATGCTGCACTATCAAATTTTAATAAATATGTTGTGTTCTCAACTTAAAAAAATAAAAATAAATTAGAAAAGTGACTTTAGGTTTATACAAGCCACTTAAAACAGTTTATGTACTAAGGATATTTTAATCTTTCAAAGAATTACTTTGGATAGCAAAGTTTTCCACACAGCTAATACTTTAGCAATCATTCATCTCAAAAGTCGGTTTTAACCGTTTTGAACTAAAGTCTTTAAAATATGTATTACATAACTCGATGCCTCCTTAAATAGTAGTCTGTTTTACTATGTTAGAACAAAGGAATGAAATGAAAGGGTTTTTATTTTTGACAGATAAAATGATACATTACTGTACACTAGTATATAATTAGATTCTGGTGTATGTGTCTCTACAATATGCCTATATTCTTTAAGACAATAAATTCTTAATATCTCAAAATATAAACTCCCAAAGGTGAGATCTTATTTTCATTTCAGGCATGAAATACTTGTCTGAGGCTTCCTAATTATATAGCACCGTCTTCAAAAACAGACCACACAACCCATATATGGAAATTTACTACATTAAAAATGGTGTCATTTCAAATTAGTAAAGGAAATAAACGATTTGAGATATCGCCCAAGCCATATGGGGGAGGGGGAGTCATATCCTATCTCCAGATGTACCAAGACTGAAACATGAAAAATGAAAACCACAAAGAATTAGAACAAGTCCTAAGTAAAATTCTTTCATAACTTTGGCATGGGAAAAGACCTTTCTAAGGAAATAAAAAAATTCAGAAGATATTTTATTTTTTAAAGGAGAGGAAAATCAATTTACCAAATAACAATGGAAAGCTTCCAACTAGTCAAGATTTGTTAGGGCTTCAAATGAGTCAGAGATCCAGTTTTCAAGGGTTTGTGAACAAGCAGATCACAGAGAACTAAAAATGCCCAGCATACAAAAAACACATTCAACCTCATTCATAATTAAAGAAATACAAATAAAAATGCAAATCAAAGCAAGGCACCATCTTTTACACACCAGATTCAAAAGGATGATTTGAAAAAGCAAAACAAACCTTGGTATGGGCAAACAGGTCCCTCAGGACACAGTCCTGGGCTGTCTAAATTGGCAGAGTCCTACCGGTTTTGTAGAGGTATTCAGCACTATCTACCAATATCTGAATGCACATTCACTTTCACCCAGTGAATTCCACCACTAGTTTATTCCACAGCTAGCCTTACTCAAGGGAAAAAGCTATTCAGCAAACCACTTCTTGTTACCATGCAAAATCACCTATATGTCTACCAATAAGGAACAGGTTAAATAAATAACGGTCATCCACACAAGGTAAAACTATGCAGCTATTCAAAAGAATAAGGTAGATCCATGTCAATATGGACAGATGTCCAAGGTATAATTAAGCAGTGAAAAAGAAACATCTGGTGCAGGATGAATATGCCAGTATAAATTTAAAAACGTATTCATATATAAGCCAGTATACGGATAAATTTTTCTGTAAGGTATCCCCCAAATTGTTCATCATGATTACCTCTAGAGTGTGGACCTAGAAGTTGGAAATGAAGGAAGGCTTATTTTTTCATTTTATACTTTTTGGTTCTATTTTCATTTTTTTATTATGTGAATGGAGTATTTTCATTTTTTAAAAAAGACCTTGGAAGTTGATTAGTTAATTTAATTTTAATCAAGTTAATTTTGGGTTAATATCACAGAATTATATGTGTTCATTATGCCACTGCTACCCCAAGCTCAGAGTATGAAGATCGCAGGAGTCTGTATCACATTCCACATCATCTCTTTCCTTCACCCTGGCTCTATGGACTTCTGGGTCTGTCCCCCCACATCTTTACACTCATGTCTTCTAGCGGATTATAACAGAAGTAGGATCTACTAAGTGTGAACTTTTGTAGCAGTTCTCATTTATTTTCTTCTTAAAACAATTCTGAAAATCGAAGTATCTCATTTAAACTTGGCCCCAATTTACAACTATGGCTAGGACATCTGACAAATCACTTTACCAGTTTTCAAAAAAAAGGTTCAATCGTGGATAATTATTCTCAAATGGAATCAGATGGTCACTATCTAAGCCAACTGTTTGAGATATATGGAATATACAAAAGACAGTTAACACAGTGCATATAAGGTTAAGTTCTGAGTGAAGGGAGGAAGGAAAAAAATTAACATTTACTAATTGCTATGTGCTCGACATTTTAAGCACATTATTTCCTTTAGCCTTAAGATTCTAAGACAGTGAGAATATTACTCCATTATATAGATAAACTAAGGAGCAAAGTAGCAAGTGCGAGGGGGGAAAAGGCTATTACTTGAGACCTACATTTATTATGCCTGGTATGGAGGTAATGTTTCTATGGCGGATTGTCCTAAAGAATCACATTTAAAGTTAAGAATCATGATGAATACTCAAATAGCCACTGACGGATGAACGGATAAACAAAATGTGGTACATACATACACACACTGCAATATTATTCGGACATAAAAAGGGAGGAAATTCTGACACATGCTATAATGTGAAGATATGTTAATTGAAAGTCAGACACAAAAGGACAAACATTGTATGATTCCCCTTATATGAAATACCTAGAGTAGTGAAATTCACAGACAAAGAAAATAGAACGGTGGCTACCAGGGGTTGGGGGCAGGAAGAATGGAGTACAGAGTTTCAGTGTGGGAAGATGAAAAAGTTCTGGAGATGTATGGTGGTGATGGTTGAACAACACTGTTAATGTACTTAATGCCACTCAACTTTACACCTAAAAATGGTTAAAATGGTAATTTTTTTTTTTTTTGAGGAAGATTAGCCCTGAGCTAACTGCTGCCAATTCTCCTCTTTTTGCTGAGGAAAACTGGCCCTGAGCTAACATCCGTGCCCATCTTCCTCTACTTTCTATGTGGGACGCCTACCACAGCATGGCTTGCCAACCGTTGCCATGTCCACACCCGGGATCTGAACCAGCGAACCCCGGGCAGCCGAAGCGGAACGTGCGCACTTAACCGCTGTGCTACCGGGCCAGCCCCTGTTATTTATATTGTATCTCACACACATTAAAAAAAAAAGAATCATGATGAAAAATTTTGGTTTAGACTGTTCTTCAAGCCTTTAGCAACTAAAACCTAACTTTATACCAGTCATCAGGAATTAACTGTAAAAATATTCTGGTTGGTAGGATTACTGAATTTCTCCATTAGCATTAAAGCAGTTGAGTCAATAATAATTGGGATGCCACATTCCTAAGAACAAATTTTAGGAACAGGCTCATGAAAAATAAGCCTATTCTTTTGAGAGAATGGTCTTGGGAAAGACGAAACAAAGAAAAGCAGCCCCCACTTCTGGTAAAACCCGAGGGCAGTGATTCTCAAAGTACAGTCTGTGGACCCCTCTAGGTAGTCCGGAAGCTCAAAAAACTATTTTCACAATAATACTGAGATGTTATTCGTCTTTTTTGGTGTTGATATTTTGCACTGATGGTGCAAAAGCAGTAATGAGCAACACTGCTGGCTCCTTAGAACAAATCAAGGCAGTGGCACCACACTATACTGGGAGTCACAGTTTCCTTCACCACCAGGCATGAGGGGGGCAGGGATTTTTACTTAAAAATACCCTGAGGAAGCAATCAAAATTATTTTTATTAAATTTCAACCCTTGAGTACACATCTTTTGAATTCTGTGTGAAGACACAGAAAGTACACATAGAACACTTCTCCTGCACCCCTAGTATGATGGTGATCTTGAGGAAAAGCAGTAACACAACTGTTTGAACTATAAGCTCAACTAGCAGCTTTTTTCATGGATCATCTTCTTTTTGTTTTGTTTCATTTTTTTTTCTTTTCTTAAAAGACAAACTATGGTTGTTTACTCAGACTTGGGTACTTAGCAGACATTTTCTCCAAAATACATGAAGTGAGGCTGTCACTTCAAGGCAAACTGACAGCCTTTGTTGCCAATGATAAAATTTGAGTTTTCAAGCAAAATTTAGAATTTTTGAAAACTATCTGCCACCATGAGCTTGATGGTTTCCCAATACTTGAAAAGACTTTTCACATGAGATCAGTGGTGATACTAACTAATGTGATTTTAATATTGTATAACAAAATGTGTTAACATTTGGAAGATCAACAAAATTTGGTAAACCAATATTTTCTAAATGACTAATGGATGATGTTACAAAATGATTCGTTGGGAAAAACACCCATTCAATGTGCAAAATGGACCAACAAATTTTAATGTAACAGTACAAAAAGTTCAATAGGGTTTCAGATCCCACATTGGTAACTAACTTTTAAGAAGTACTACTTGTCAAGTTTTGGCATACTATCAAAGAATTTTCACAACTACCTAAACAGGCTATTAAAATATTCTTCCCTGTTCCAACTACATACATGTGTGAGGCCAGACTGTCTTCACACGCTTCCACTGAAATGGCATACTGCTACAGTGACTGCAGAAGCAGCTAGAATCCAGCTGTCTCCTATTAAGCCATCATTAAAGAAATCTGCAAACTCATCAAAGAAACCTGCAATAAAAAATAAATTTTAAAAAATCTGCAAAAACATAAAACAATGACACTTGCCTCACTAACTTTTACTTTGGAAACCCAGTTATTTTTAATTAAAAAAATACATTACGTTAATGTGTGGTAGGCAGCTTCTGATGTGGCCCCCAACGATCCTCCTGGTATTCACAACCTTGTATAATCTCCTCCCCTTGAGTGTGGGTTGGACCTAGTGACTGGCTTCTAATGAAGAGAGATTTTGGCAAAAGTGAGGGGGTGTCACTTCTATGATTATGTGACAAAAGACTGCAACTTCCTTCTCTCTTGTGCTGGCACTCTCTTGCCCATTCTGATGAAGCCAGCAACCATTTTAAGATGCCCATGGAAAGGCCCATGTGGCAAGGAACCAAGGGAGGCCTCCAGCCAACAGCTCATGAGGAACTGAGGCCTCAGTTCAACAGCCCACGAAGAACTGAATCCTGCCAACAACTAGAGAGCTAGGAAGTGAATCCTTCCCAGTCAAGCCTTCAGACGACTGTCACCCATGAGACCCTGAAGCAGAGGACTCAGCTAAGCCACACTCAGATTCCTGACCTACAGAAACCGTGAGATCATAAATGTTGTTGAAAGCACTAAATTTTGGGGTGATTTGGTACATAGCAATAGATAACTAGTACAACATCAGTTCATTTGTACAACGAACAATAATTTTAAATTTTTGTTTTAATTTCTAATATAGGAAATATTATTAGATATAACCTACATAAACAAAAGCTCCTGAAACCAAAAAGTTTGACAACTGCTGTCCTGGTTGTGGTGGAACAGGGAAAGAGAGAAACTAGAAGGCCAGCTCAGTCAAACCATGGTCTGAGAGGGGTCCATATCTTGGCACCCATAACTAAGCAGATGCAACTCTAGGGAATATACCCTTGGACCAGGTGGGAGGACAGGGAGAAGTGCGCCATTTCTTTCTTGCTCAGCCACATCTAACAAACTGGCCTCTTTCCCCCTTTGTTAAATGATTGGTGTACCAATCAGTATAACCCACGTGGGTGGTGAGGGAGAACCGATATAAACCGTCTTCTCTCGGCCCTTGTTGCTCTGGCTCATTCAGAAGCCTCTCCAACAGTACTTGATATACTTCCTCATTTAATCCTCAGAACTATCTTATAGGCAGGTATAACAAACAGCCTCAGAGATAAGGTAATTTTAAGTAATTCATCCACAGTCATGAACCTAGGACTTGGAAAGCTGAGACTGAATTCTTATCTTTCTCTATAACATTCTAAAAAGTATGTTTCTTCCAAGGTTACATTAAAAATAAACAAGTGTGACAATGATCACACAACTCTGTGAATGTACTAAAAACCACTGAATTGTATACTTTAAGTGGATGCATTGTATGGATGTGAATTATACCTCAATAAAGCTGTTTTCCAAAAAATTAATAAGTGAATACATGAGTGAAGCTAGAGCAATGATGGAGTTCTAAGGAGGAAGATAAAGTAGAGGCAAGATAAGTTCTAGGAGTTGTCCCAACTCCTAACTTTCAGCAGCAAAAAGCTCCAGAATGATTTGTCACAGTATGTAGGAGAACAGGGGAGCAAAGGCATCAATAGAAAGATGAGAAGAAAAGAGGAGAAACCAGCGCTGAAGTTAGGATGAGGGAACCTGATTGCCCCCACTGGTGAAGAAGCCAAGAGTGAGCAAATGGGGCTAGAAAAGGTGTAGCTAGGACACGGCTTCTTTGGCTTCATAATCTCTCTTGTAGTAGTAGGTGCTAACATCTGTACTAGACGGTGCACATCATTTGCCTTTTAAAATGAGGATGATGGCATTAGATTTCATTTAACTTTCATGGCTATTTCTTTAAAGCATGCTGGACTCCATGATTTGTAAAATCACTTCTTGATCTAAAAACTGTAATTCAATGATTATTTACAATCTGAGAGATACCTCTATTAGCCTAAATACCTATCTAGGCAGCAAAAGGATCAGGAAATCCAAAGATTTTAATGCCCGAAGTTACTGAAATATGCTTGGGCCTCACCTATTTTGCAGAGGGGCAGTGGCTGGGTCACACCATTAGCATCTTCAAGCCACAGACTCCTAAGATGTAAAACGGTCTTCTACTTTTATAGGTTATCTAATGGAACATCCCTGGCCCGATTCTAAGAAGTCACCCTTTGCCAACTCCACCGGACCAATCATGATGCACCTCTGAAACACCAAGCCTTCTCTTTTTACTTATCCTACTTACGCAGACCACTTCAGCTCTTTGTTAATATGATGACATGAGGACTTTAAGAGAGGCTGAAAAAAAAAGAGTCTAGGGCTGGTCTGGTGGCATAGTGGTTAAGTTCACATGTTCCACTTTGGTGGCCTGGGGTTCACAGGTTCAGATCCTGGGCGTGGACCTACACACCACTCATCAAGCCAAGTTGTGGCAGCATCCCACATACAAAAACAGAGGAAGATTGGCACAGATGTTAGCTCAGGGACAATCTTCCTCACCAAAAAAAAAAGGGGTCTCTCTAAACCCTTGACCTTTCAGTTTATCCAAATTACACTTGGAGGTGCCTCGCAGGGAGTTACAGTGCAGCACATCTCCTAAATCACGTATTTTAAGGTCAACCTAGGGCCTAAGTGAATGAATCAAAAGGGAGTAAACCTAAGGCTCCAAACTCTCCTGGTTCCTGGATTACAATAGCTTTCCTATACCCCCAATGACCCAACACCACCCTTCATAATTTGTTTTCATTTAGCAAAAACTATTACTCATTTTACCTACCACCAAGTTTTGCTCACATTCAATAAGGAGCACATTTTTATTCACTATCCTCAAGAAAGGTGTTAAGAGAGCACAAGACACATGGAATATGGGTAACAGCTTTGGAGCCCAAAAAGCCTGACATTTGAATATACCACTGCCTCCCTCCCAGGTGGCCATAGGGAGGCCGACCTTTCAGTTTCCTTATCTGTAAACTAGGAATGTACAGTACCTACCTTCTAGAGTCATAAGAAGATTAGACAAAATGAATATAAATGGTCGACGTGCAGCAGAACTGTTATAATAATAAATAAGGAAGCATTTGCAAATTATGCAAAATGCCTACACTCTCACTTTTAATATGGCCCACATGTCAATCCAAAAAATCCTCAAAGAAATGTGCTTCTAAGCTACTGGCACATCTTCCTTGCCAAACCATTCTACTTTGACCTTTCTGAGAGTAGAGAAGGAAGAAAAATGAAAAGGTGGTGGTTTAGCAATATTACTCGTGGCAGACTACCTAGTGGGAAGTGGGGGATGATGGGGTTGTTCTGGAGACATTTTGGAAATGTAACACAGAATGCAAATCAACACCCTGCAATAAATGCTCATAAAATTATTTTGATAGCACAGGAGGAAAACACTGGTCATTTTATATATCTTCTCCTTCAAGTAATAAAATTTAAGTAGTTCTAAGTACCAAGAGAATTTCAACTAGGAAATAAATTGAATCATAAAATATACTCACAGAGTTCAAATCTTTAAAGGGTCCCATGACCTATTTTTATCCTCTCCTGGAAATGCCCCAGTTGGGAAAATTTTAAACACAGCTAATTCTCAATATTGATGAATACCCCATTAAATTTGTATACTACTTTACACGTTTTAAATACTGTCGCATCTGCTATAGTAACTCAAACTTACTAATAATCTCATTAGAACCAAACGAGAATAGGGGAAGGGGTAGCAAGGGGAGGAAGAGGCAAAGGGCTTTCTTTGGGATATTAGGTTAAAACTTACTAGGTCAGCAGAAACTGTCCATGTAGCAGGTTACATCAGTTGCACTATCAGTTACACAATTATACACCAACTCTAGGCCAAGTTCACCAACTCTGAGCTATGTTATTTAAACAAGTTTTTTTTTTTTTTGGACTGAGCCTCAGATGCCTTATCTATATATCTGGGGTTACCACGTACTCCTCAGAAGTAAGGAGATACTAGAATCCAAGCACATCTTAAGCGCCTACCATAGTACAGGAAACAGTGAGGACTCAAATTTCTTTCCTTTGAAACACAACTCTCTGAAAAGTATAAAATCTGAACAGCGTATGTATTGAAAAGAAATCTATAATAGTGAATGCTCTGTGAAGAATCTCACACAAAAGCAAATCACAGACACCCTGCTTTGCGGCATCTGGATTTGACATCTACATTTCTAAATAAAACTCCTCTAGTTAAGACCAATATAAATGTCACAGAAAATAACATATAAAACACCTTCCAGTAACATCATAAACGTGGCATACTCTGATGTAAAAACGCGGTATGACTAGAGGAATGTGCTGGATCTGGTCTGCGCTCATTACTGCTTTGCCTGTTTGCTTCCCCGTGAAAATAAAATTTACCAAAGCTTGACCATAGCATTAGACGACAATGTTGTAAACAGAAGATCACTTTTGATTGTCATTACTTAATCTCTTTGCCAGAAGACTGGAAACTCATCAAATCCACAAAGAGGGAGAAAAACAAGATAATGAAATGATTTCTTCCAACCCCATACTTTTGCCCCACCCTGACCTGATTTCTCCTCACTATGTCTATCACAGAGAGATTCTGGGAAGAAAAAATACAAAGCTCAGAAGATGGATTTATAAAATTAATAGCGCCCTAAAAGCAACAGAAATGGACCTTTCACATATTCTCCCCTCCAAACCAAGTAAAATTCCACATGCCCAGCATTGTGCTGAATGCGTCATATCAACTCTTATTCTTCACAACAATCCGAATGTGGTATCAGCATCATCCCCACTTTACAGACGATGCAACTGAGGCTTAGAAAGATCAAGAAACTTGCCCAAGGCTGCACAGCTAATAAGTGGCAGAAAGCCAGGAGTCTTGACTCCAAAATCCATACTATTTACCCACTACCACACTACTTATTACTGTAGCGTAGATGAAAGGGTATGGACTTCCAGACTCAGCTTCACTCCTTGGGCAAATCACTTGACCTCACTGAGCAGTTGATCATCTGTAAATGAGGGCAATGACAGCTGCCCAGCCTTCTCCTAGCCATCCGAGTGATGCTCAAAGAGTTAATGTACGTGCAAACATGCCGTAAAGAACTATAGGGTACTATGTATGAGGCCGGCCTGGTGGTGCAGTGGTTAAGTTCACACGTTCCACTTCAACGGCCCAGGGTTCGCTGGTTCAGATCCTGGGTGCAGACATGGCACGGCTTGGCAAGCCATGTTGTGGTGGGCGTCCCACATATAAAGTAGAGGAAGATGGGCATGGATGTTAGCTCAGGGCCAGTCTTCCTCAGCAAAAAGAGGAGGATTGGTGGCAGATGTTAGCTCAGGGCTAATCTTCCTCAGAACAAAAACAAAAAACTACAGGGTAATATGTAAATATAAGATTATGTTAATTTGAGCCTAGGTTCTATATATCTTTATCCTTCCAAATGGTTTATTGACCTAAAAATAAGTTTAATTTAGTTAAATAATTTTTAACATTCCCAACCAAAAATCTAGTAAAAAGGAGAAAATCAACCTTAGACATTCTGGAAATGGCAAAACTATAGAGACAATAAAAAGATCAGTGGTTGACAATGATGTGGGGGAAGAGGAGGAGGCAGGAATAGGGGGCTTGTAGGGCAGTGAAACTATTCTGTATGATATTGTAGTGGTGAATACATGTCATTATACATTTGTCAAAACCCACAGAATGTACACCACCAAGAATGAACCCTAACGTAAATTATGGACGTTAGTTAATAATAATATATCAATACTGGCTCATCAATTGCTAACAAATACACAACACTAATGCAAGACGTAAATAATAGGGGAAAAGTGGTGTGTGTGAGGGGATATATGGGAACTCTGTAATTTATGCTCAATTTTTCTGTAAACCTAAAACTCCTTAAAAAAAAAAAGTCTACTAATTTCTTAAAAAACTAAAACACCTGGGGCTGGCCCCGTGGCCGAGTGGTTAAGTTCGCGCGCTCCGCTGCAGGCGGCCCAGTGTTTCGTTGGTTCGAATCCTGGGCACGGACATGGCACTGCTCATCAAACCACGCTGAGGCAGCGTCCCACATGCCACAACTAGAAGGACCCACAACGAAGAATATACAACTATGTACCGGGGGGCTTTGGGGAGAAACAGGAAAAAAATAAAATCTTTAAAAAAAAAAAAAAAACTAAAACACCTGACATGTGGTTAGTACGACTAAGGAATGAAATTTTTAATTTTATTTATTTTTAATTAACCTTTAAATAGCCCAATGTGGCTTGTGGCTATCATATTAGCACAGTTTTAGACAATTCAAGGGGGCCGGCCCCGTGGCCGAGTGGTTAATTTGCGTGCTCTGCTTCACTGGCCCAGGGTTTCGCCAGTTCGGATCCTGGGCACGGAATGGCACTGCTCATCAGGCCATGCTGAGGTGGTGTCCCACACAGCACAACCAGAAAGACCTACAACTAGAATATACAATTATGTACTGGGAGGCTTTGGGGAGAAGAAGAAAAGAAAAAAAAAAAGACTGGCAACAGATGTTAGCTCAGGTGCCAATCATTAAAAAAAAAAAAATAGATACCTTTAGACAATTCAAGATACCCCTAGAAATGTACTGTAATATTAACTTTAGAAGAAAAGAGTGACCTCAAGAGACCATTCAAAAGGATGAAGTTATGAAACAATGCCACAACCAAGTGAGCAGGTCAAGAGTAACTAAGTAGATGGTTAAAACAACCAGGAATCAATAAAGCCCATCTCCAATTGTTTCTCACTTTACATCCCTTAACGTAACCAAGTAGTGACAAAACGGGCACTTTTCCTTTAATTCCTTCAATATTTTGAAACAACCCAATCAGTTAAACATCATTTCCGCTTCCTGAAAAACAGGACAGAAGTCAAGTTAGAATTAGGAATATTTTTTCAAGTCAATGACCCAGAGGAAATAAAAATTAAAGGTCCTAAGGAAATAAAAGTTATTTTTGCAGACACAAGATATTCACCCAGTTTTTTAAAATGAAAACTCAAAAACTAATACTTCACCATGTATTTCAATTCCATGTCATAGTCAATTGGAAATCAAAAGGAAAAAAGAGGCCCAGAAAAGCATGAGCAAAGACGATAGGTGCGTGAGGTTAAGTAAACAAAAATGAGACAGTACAGACACGCATGACTATTCATATCCAGCTATTAACCAGAGCACCGCCTCAAAGGGTCATTACCTCTTACCGTGGTCATTTAAAGTGCTAGTTCATTAAACCTCAGTTCCTACTTCAGACTTTTTGTCCTTACCCCAGTGGCATAAGAGAGAACTTACGTCCTCAATTGCAGTGGCTTTTTATCGGAGTCCTCCCCTGGGGACCTATGAAATCAAACACTGAGACTGGCTCACCGCCCTCGGGGAGTAAGTGAAGTGTCCAAAGTGACAGTGTTCAATCCCTAGAGCACATTCGGTCCACAGCTTTTTTTTCAGTCCTGCAAGTACTGGATCTTTCTTTTAGAGTACAAAGAGAGGGAGAGAAAGACAAGTAATTGAGAAGTAGTAACACCCTCACGCAGAGAGACAGAACATACCTGACCTTAGAAACAGGCCCCCAAAAGCTAATTCTTGACACTTTGCTCAGATGTAAACCGAACCTTTGTTTTCCTTTTTCCAGTTCATGAGATCGCATGAGAAAAATATTATTTCGTAATTTTATACAGGAGTGACTTTTAAGAGTATTCAAATACCTAAGTAATATTAAATAGCCCTGAGTGATCAAGCAGGACGTCCAACAAGTTGAATGTTTCAACATGTTCAACTGCAAAAAAAAAAAAATAGATGGGGTTTCCACCTTTCCAGCCCCTTTCCTCGCAGTTCTCCAGTCCTGGGCCCTGAAAGCCCTGTACTCCATTTGTTGTGCAATCTTTTTCGAACTGTACTCACAGACTCCAGAACAAGGGGAATTCTCCCATTCTGAAGGTCTCGATTTTCCTGTATCCAGGGAGACAGTAAAAACTCTTTGACATGAGTCAAGTATGGCAAGTGGAACGGTCCAGCCTGTCCCCCAGATTAAGAGAGACCAAAGGCCAGGGTGGGGGAGGCGCTCAAGTTCCCGCTCACCAAAAAAAGAAAAAAAAAGGGGGGGGGGGAAGGGAGAGAAAAAAAAGAGCAAGAAGGGGGAGGGGGGCTGGATTGGGAAGACTGGCTATCACACGCTGCTGCTCCCAACTCTGCGGGACCCAGGTCCTCCAGCATCGTCTCCCCATCGCCAGTCCCACGTGCAGCCGGGCCCGTGGTGCCCAGAGACGAGCCCCGGGATCTGGGTCCAGGGGCCGACCGGCCCCTCCAGCCCCGCGGTGCTCGCCTGCCCGCGCAGTGGCGGGGAGCGCGGGGGGCGGGGGAAGGGGGGCGCAGCGCGGCCCCGGCTCCCGCGTGGTTATCTTACTGCGCAACAGCCTCGCCCGCGCCGCCCGGGCGCACCCCGCAGCGCGCCCTGCGCACCTGCCCGGCGAGGAGGCGAGCCTGGGACTCCAGGCAGCCCCCCGACGGCACCCAGCGCGGGGAGTCGGCGAGCACGCGGAGGGAGGGGGCTGGGAAACAGAACACCTGGCACCCGGGGCCCCGCGGCGCCGGCCGCACGTGGCTGTCACACCTGGCGCACCCCCGCCTCGCGCCCCTTCCCCCTCACACGGGGCTGCGCCCCCAGCCCTCCCTCCCCCTCCGCAGGGCGCCTCCAAACCCCAACGGTCGCCACCTCCCACCCCATCCATCCCAGTCCCACTCCCCGCCACCTGCTCCCACTGTCGTCACCCCCGGGAGGGAAGAGGGCCGGATGTTCGTCCCGTGGCTAAAGGTAACCGAGGAGAGTGAAGAGGTGGACCCCGAAAAAGCAGCCCAAGCATTCCTCCGGCCCGGCAACAAGGCGGGCGCCCACCAGACTGACCTTCTGCCGCGGGCTGCGTCGCCGTCCGCCCCGTCCGGCCTCAATCGCCTCCTCGGCGCCGCCGCCTCTTCCCCGCGCTGCCTCCTCTACCCGCGTCGCCATGAGGTGACGGCAGCAGCCAAACAAGCGGCCGGACAAGGGGCACGGAACCTCACAGGGCCTCGCGCCCCGCCCCTGAACCCCCACATCCAATCGTCGCATGGAGGGCTCCCCACGTGACCGGAGGAGGTTGGCCCCCGAGGGGATGGAGCGGGATGGGGGTGGGGCGCATTGAAGCCTGGGCTGGGCTTCTGCAGGACCGAAGGGCGAACAGAGGCCGCGCGAGTCTGCGCAGAAGGGGAAAGGGACTCTGAAGCGGACTATAAGTCCCAGCAGCCTGCGCGGCCCCAGCTCGCAGGCCCGGATCGGGATTGGTGCGTAGTGCGGCGTTCTGAGACGAGGAGAGTACCCACGGCTAAGCGTGCAGCCTACTGGGACTTGTAGTTTTTTGGGGGCGATGTGCCGGTACCGGAAGGTACTCTTTATAATCTTTCGGGAAAAGTTTAGAAATATTCCAGTGTTTGGGAGGGAGTGGGATCGGTGACCCGTTGTTGTGTTTCTGCTTTTGTTGCTCTTCTTCGGTATTGAGCTCGAATGATTTGGGGATAAGGGGAAATATTTCGTGACTTTCAAGGCAGGAGAGATGTAATGGCTTTCAGAATGAGGTTTTGGGCTCGAACACCTGCCCGAGTCTTGCCCCTCCACGAGAGCTCTCAGCATGGTTTATCTGACTCAAGCTCCTGCGGGGTGGGGGCTGCATCCTATGCACCTTGGCTGAGCCGCCCTGGCTTCTAGCACAGTTCTCTACACTTCGTTGGCACTTAATACATGTTAAATGTATCCTGCTTTCTCCGCCAGTCGTTTGGTTGCTGAAATTTTTTGACAAACTCGGTTTGTCGAATCGATTTTTTTTTTTCTTGACATGGTTGGGGCGGGGAGGGAGTTTTCCTCAGGAATATTCCCTATTTCCATCTGATGGAACCAGAGTTCCAATGACCGAGCTTCTGAAGGTCACAGACCGTCATGAAATCCTGACATGTTGTCTTAAATAACTCAAAAATTTGTATCAATCCTATACCATTTTTATTAGAGTTGAGTACGCAATAGTGATAACAGACGCCAAAAATTTGATAACATAAACATGAGAGTAAATTTCAGTATTGGGGAAATTCCTTCTATTATTTTTAATTATTTCTGTAAATTTGAGGAAAGTACCATTGTTTTATTTCATGGGCAGAACATCTCAGTACAGCTTTGAGATTTCAAAACTAGAGCAGAGGATGATGAACCCATACCCAGACTCTGTATAAAGCTGATTGCCTCAGCCACCATCCCTCACCTTCTTAAGGGCCAAAGTTCCAAAAGATGGCAAACAAATCGATCGGCAATGTTTCTTCTAACCCGTCCAGGGAATTGAGTGTCAAAATGTACCGTAGTGAAATTGTGGTACAATAGAACACCGTGCAACTACTAAAAATGATAAACATTTTTAAAATTGACCTACAAAATATACATAGCATGGTGAGCTTAAAAAGAAAAATTCTATCTATATAGAATTGCCTGTATGTTTATGAAGAGATGTTTAGGATATAAATCAAAATGTTAATAATGTTTTTCCCTGGGTGGCAAGATTTGGGAGTATTTTTACTTCATGATTTTCTGTGTTGTTTTCATATGAGTACGTATGGAACAAAAAAAAATCAATAGTTATCTTTATTAAGGAAACAAAAGAACTATGCAAGAGACCTCAAGTCTTAAGAGAAATGAAAAATATTTAATTGTATTTTATTTATACATGTTCTTATTTCAAAAGGGATTTGAGTAGTTTGTAAACATATACACAATGTTCCACGACATATGTGTGCGTGTAGATATATGGATATATATCATGTCATTCATTCAGAGAGAGAGAGAAATGAGAAGAAAGCGAAAGTGAAAGAAGAGAGGAAAAATAAGAGGAAGTCATGGGCGGGTTGAATCTGTAAAACATATGCCTAAACGTCTCGTACACAAGCTGGAGGTGAGCCAAATTTTTATTTTGAGCTTCTTGACAGCTGAGAAAAAAGGAAAACACAATTTACAGGGTGATTCACAACATTACAAAATAAAAACAAACTGGTTACCCAAGAGAACCACAGCTATTACTGCTCCTGCAAGAAATAGGGATTTTAGAGGTCTGTTTCTTATAACATCTTTAATGTAGGCGATGGTGGTTTTAAAATCTGTCCACAAGTTCTTGGACGTTCCTCCCTTCCAAAGGTGGAGTCTGATTCCCCTCTTCTTGAATGTGGGCCAGGCTTAGTGATTGGCGTCTGAGGAATATAGCATAGCAGGAGTGATGTGTAGCTTCCAACGCTGGTCAGAGAATGAATAGCTTCTGCCTGGCTCTCTAGGTCTAGGATCACTTTCTTCTTCCTTAGGTCAGACTAACCTGATTTTTCTTTTCTTTTCTTTTCTTTTTTGGTGGGGAAGACTGGCCCTGAGCTAACACCTGTTGCCAATCCTCCTCTTTTTTTGCTTGAGAAAGATTGGCCTTGGGCCAACCCCATGGCCGAGTGATTAAGTTTGGGTGCTCTGCTGCGGCGGCCCAGGGTTTCGCTGGTTCGGATCCTGGGTGTGGACATGGCACTGCTCATCAAGCCATGCTGAGGTGGCATCCCATATGCCACAACTAGAGGGACCCACAACTAAAAATACACAACTATGTATTGGGGGGCTTTGGGAGAAAAAGGAAAAATAAAATCTTTAAAATAAAGGTTGGCCCTGAGCTAACATCTTTGCCAGTCTTCTTCTATCTTGTACATGGGTCGCCGCCACAGTATGGCTTTGAGTGGTGTAGGTCCGTGCCCTGGATCCAAACCTGTGAACTCTGGGCCGCTGAAGTGGAGTGCACCAAACTTAACCACCACACCACTGGGCTAGCCCCCAAACTAACCTGATTTTTGCTAGACCTTTTCTTTGTTTAGATTTTTATCTTAAATGTGTTCATAGAGGTTACTGTCAAGCCTTAGCCCAAAGCTCTGTAAAACACTTTGCTTATCTCTGCTGGGATCCATTGTCAGGGTTATATTGTAGGTCTTCAAGGGCTATCATTTCTTTATTTCCAAGTCTTTAAGGGGCATCTCATGTTCTGTCTGCATTAATTATTCTCATGTTTGCTCAAGGAATTATTATCTCTGTTAAGAACTGTGCCTGCCAGAAAGGTGAAGGTCACAAGAAAAACAGCTCTTCGTTGGGTAGGGGGTATTCTCCCCAAGCTCCCTAAGGCCTTATAGATATGATGTGAATATGGGACTATTTATTCAGGCTTTTATTAAACAACCATGAGCCTGAGGCACAAGACAGTTCTTATGAACAATAAGCTCAATGATGTCCCAACTGTATGTGTTTTTACCTGCTTGACTATCATTTTGCATGAAATACAAGGCACTCAAGGCTGGCTGGCTGCTATTACAGAGGCAGGATTCTGTTGGTCTCATAGCCAGTATCAGGCAACTGGAACCCTCAGTGTTCATAGCTGGACACAGGACCATTTGCTAGGTTCTTATACTTGGTCAATGCAGCGGTGAGGAGAGTCTCACCTATTTTAAACAATGCACATATATTGAATATCATGAATTTTACCAATGTGAGCCCATTTCTGACACCCATTAGACTGGCTAACAAGCTACTAGTTTCACCAGTGAAAAACCATTTCTAACCTGCATTGTGCTGCTTATCAGAGCCTCTGGTTTGATTGAGCTCTGGCTAACAGAAGCATTGGTAGTGGCTAGAATATGGAATATGAACTCCCTGATTAATGTAGCTGACCACCCCTGGTGTGCGAAGTCCTGAGTGGAGTCATTGCCGTCCTTAATTTAACACAGCACACACACACACGCCGAGAGAGGCCACCACTACTACTACACTGTTTTTGGTGACAATAAATTACAGACCTCATCATACCTATAATATGATGGAAGGTATTGGCAAATATCAAGAAACAATGTTTATCAGAAAAGTAGAAACCTAGAAAAGGGACGGTCAGGGAGGCCAGGCTGGCAGAGCCCATCCAAGCAATGTTTGGAAGAGAGCGAATCTTGGTCAAAAAAGTAATGGCCCTAATCGCAAAGCTATCCCTAGTCTGGGGATGGAGGCCCCGTCATCCTAATCTAATGCCTTTGGACAGGGAAAATTGTTTTGATTTCTTACTCACCAAACAACCTTCCCATTATGATCTGGCTCCCTATGTGGGTCTGACTACCCAGCAGAGAGACTATAGATATGTGTACATTTCCATTTGGTGAGATGCTTCCGTTGCTTGTTTTATTTTTTTTTTTATTTATTTTTTTTTTTTTGAGGAAGATTAACCCTGAGCTAACTACTGCCAATCCTCCTCTTTTTGCTGAGGAAGGCTGGCCCTGAGCTAACATCCATGCCCATCTTCCTCTACTTTATACGTGGGACGCCTACCACAGCATGGCTTGCCACGTGGTGCCATATCCACACTGGGGATCTGAACTGGTGAACCCTGGGCCGCTGAGAAGCGGAATATGCGAACTTAACCACTGTGCCACCAGGCCAGCCCCTCTGTTGCTCATTGTTACTAAAGGGACATTTTGACTTTGTAAATCAGGCCTGAGAGCTGTATTCTGGAGAGACTGTATTCTGGGATATTTTCTACTGGTGGTGGGAGGTCTAAGGAAGGTTTAAGGTGACGTCTAAGCTGTATCTTGAAGGGTCAACAGGAGCTAAATTGACTACGTTAGTTTGACTTGTCCACCTCAGAGTATTTTCAGAGAAAGAAAAGCTCCTGCTAACCTTTTAAGTAGCCAAGAGTGTTATTTCATCAAAAGAGTTGAATTTCATGTTTGTTGCATACTACTGGGGTTGTAGGTAGTGAAAAAGGAGTATTTGCCTTTTCATAGAACAAAGAGCTTATTGTTTAATTCAGTTACCCAATACCATCCATCTGAGCTAACCCTGATTTTAGTCCTTATAGGAATTTGGCCAGTTTCAGCATTTCCTTTACACTTCCACATTTCTGGCAAACACTGAAAAATTTAGAAAATGATTATACTTTATACCCAGCTTGCTCAGGCATATTGATGGCAGGCTGTATTAGATTGGCACACACTGGGGGGCCAGGTCCAGCAGCAAGAGGATACATCAAATAAAAACTCTTGTCATGTACAGCATATTGGGAGAGAGTACATGCATTTCAAAACTTCAAATACACATATTGCGTATTTCAGAATATTGGCTTCATGAATTTTGTTCTGATTTATTATTCCCCAAGTCTTGGCTATGATTATAGGCTTTCAAGGAAATGGAAAGTATATTTAAGTATGAAGACAATGGTAAAGAGCCAGCTCTGATGGCCCAGTGGTTAAAGTTCAGCACGCTCCAGTTTGGCTGCCTGGATTTGGTTTCCACGTGCGGAACCACATCACTTGTCTGTCAGTAGCCATGCTGTGGTGGTGGCTCACGTAGAAGAACTAGAAGGACCTATGACTAGAATATACAACTATGTACTGTGGCTGCGGGGAGGGAAAAAAAAAGAGAGGAAGATTGGCAACAGATGTTAGCCCAGGGTGAATCTTTCCCAGCAAAAAAAGAGAGGAAAGCATAGTGAAAGAAAAATCTGAAAATACAACAGATTATCAATTATATTTAAATAAATAAATGAATAAAGACAATGGTAAAGAAAAATGTAAAATACTCATGGAGTTAGGCGCTATTGAAAATCACCATATAAAATGTCAAGTTTTTCTTGAGAAAATATTTCTGACTTGAAATATTATCCTTCTTCACCAGAGTTTTCCAAAGTTGGTCCAAGAACCACAATTTCAGATTCTCCTGGGATAAAATACAGATTCCAGACACCCCTCCAAGATCTGATTTGGAGAAGATTGGTGTCTAGTGATATTTGTCTTCCCATCCATGAATAGAGTGTATCTTTCCATCTATTTAGGTGTTCTTTAATATCTCCTTACATTGCATGTACATCTTTTGTCAGGCTTATTCCTAGCTACCTTATTTTTTTTGTTGCTAATTAAAATAGTAAAATTAAAATATTGGAATGAAATATTTCAGACATACAAAAAGCCATGAAGCAAATATAATGAATAACTGTTTACAGGTGATGCATCAGTCATGTCCTGTCAAAAGACAGAAACAAGACAGTTCTTTTCACAGATAAAATTTAATATAAAGAATGATTAACCTATGTATTGGAGAGCTGAAAAGGCGGAAAGAAAATACTAAGGTAGCAATTGCTGGAAACAGCTGTGGCTCCTAGGATGGGAGGAAAAAAAGGAGAGAAGTTGGAATGATAAGACTGACAAGCTTGGAGGAAGGGCTCAGACCCCTCAAGAGGGGGCGCTGTTGCCGCTGGAGTCTCTGAGGGCACCTTGAGGTTGCCTCTGGGGAAAAGCTGCAGATAGGAATCAACTGCTGCCACTGAGACCCATTACAGCCAGGTGAAGACCGCAGCTGAGTTTATGCGGACAAAACTGAGAAGTCCCCTCTCTCCTCCAGCCTGCCCTCTAGCGCCTCCCAATGGCAGAGCCTAACGGGGAGCAGCGGACCAAGGAGACGCGAGGAGCGTGGAAGGGACCGGTTGGGGAAGCTCCGAGAGGAAAGATTAATGACCAGTACAGGTGGTCAGCTTCTGGCTGGATGAGGTCCTGAAGGCTCTCAGCTCATGGCGGGGTGGGGTCACCTCACTTTAGTGGGGTCAGTGGCTGGATCATGGCGGGGCTAGGGAGGGATCTGAGTGGCCCGAATGGCAGAGGGACATATTCAGTGTCATTACCAATGCTCAATTTCTAACAATAGTTTCTGAATATCATCCAATATCCAGTCCATTTTCAAATGTATTGTCTCAAGGATAGAGTATACATGTATATCAAATGTCATATATATTTTTTAATTTATTGAGGTGAAAGACACATAACATAAAAGTTGCCATTTTAAAGAGAACAATTCAGTGGCATTTGGTATATTCACAATGTTGTGCCACCACCACCTCTATATAGTGCCAAAATATTTCTGTCATTCCAAATAAAACCCTGTACCCAGTAAGCAATTCCTCCCCATTCCTGCCCTCTCCCAGCTACCAAATCTTTGTTCTGCCTCTACAGATTTGCCTATTCTGAATATTTCATATAAATGCAATCATACAATATGTGACCTTTCGTATCAGACTTCTTTCACTTAGCATCGTTATATACATGTATATATACAAATTTTTTTGAAGTATCATTCATGTTGAAAAGGCAGCTAGCTGTGACTGTAACACTTTATCATTCCTAATATTATTAAGCTTTCTCTTTTCTTTCTTGATGAATATTTTTGTTTCATTGAGCCTAATCTCGGTTTATATTCATTCATTCATTTCTGCTATAGTTTTTATTTTCTTCTATTTGTTTTAGTCTATAATGAAATCGTCTTATTGATGTTTTATATTATAAAAGTAATATATACAAAGTGAAAAACTTTCAGACAGATATAGTCAAAAATGATCCCCTATAATCTTGTCACCAAGACAGAGCCATTATTAACACTTTACTGTACAGCCTTCCAGTTTTGTTTCCTATATACACCAATGGGCATGCATTTTTTATTATGGTCAAATATATATAACATCAAACTTGCCATTTTAACCACTTAGAAGTAGACTATCATGATTTTGCAACCTCTAGTGAATGAATGAACTAGGCACTGAGTATCAACGGCTCCCAAGGTCCACCAGGAGAAACTAGCAGCCATTTTACGTCTCTGATTTGTGGACCACCTATGCTTGTGTCAAAGTGATCAAAGCTCAGTGGGATCAAGCCTCGGCATCCAGCTGCCAGCTTGCAGGAAACACCAAGGGCGCAGTTACTACTGGAGCTTCATCTAGTGTTTGCAATCAGCAACATCCAGGCTGTGGGAAGCTGTGGGAGTCAAAGGCTCAGGGTTCTTCTGTAGATAAATCATAAAGAAAATAAAGGGATGGAAGGGAAACTGCAGATAAAAACAACTCAAAAGACATTTACAAAAATGGGCAGGACTCAGGACTAAACTATAGTGCCTAGGGATGCACATTTGGGTGAACCATCAAGAAAGGAGGACATGATGACTGTAGAAGTCAGATTGGGGTAGGTCCAGTGGTAAAGCGGTTAAGTTTGCATGCTCCGCTTTGGTGGCCCCGGGATCATGGGTTCGGGTCCCTGGCCTGGACCTACACATTGCTCATCAAGCCACACTGTGGCGGCATCCCACATGCAAAATAGAGGAAGATTGGCATGGCTGTTAGTTCAGGGACAATCTTCCTCAAGCAAGAACAACCGAAAAAAAAGAAGTCAGATTGTCTTCCAGGGAGGAGGGAGGGAGGGAGCAGAGATGGAGTTGGGGCCCTCAGAGGGGATTCTGGTGGTAGCTGGCAAAGTTCTTTCTTGACTTGCATTGTGGTTACCAGGGTGTTTGCTTTAAAATACTTTATTAAGCTACATATTTTTATAGCTACTTGTATATTCTACTTTTGTTTTCCAAAAAAAAGGTTAAAAAAAGTCAGCAGTCTCCTGCTTCACACATCCTTATCCCTCAACTGCCACTACTTGGAGGCCACCATTTTCATCTTTTTAAACAGTCTTCCTTACTTGCAGCTATATTTTGTGCTAATAAGGGGTGTTTTTTTTGGTGAGGAAGATTGTCCCTGAGCTAACATCTGTGCCAATCTTCCTCTCCTTTTTTTGTATGTGAGATGCTTCCTCAGTGTGGCTTGATGAGTGGTGTGTAGGTCTGTGCCCAGGATCCAGCCTGCAAACCCCAGGCCGCTGAATCCTAGCATGCGAACTTAACCACTATGCCACTGCCGGCCCCCACCAACAAGCTTCTTTTTAAAAGCTGTTTTGTGATTTTTACTTTTAGATCATGGTAGAGACTTCCAGCTGCCTACTCTGAGATCAATTCTTCCCTCTTCCTTAGTAATACTACCCCCCTCCAAATTAATAGTTGGGCACATGGACATCGAGAATAAGACTTTATTTCCCAGCATCCCTTGGAGCTGGAATGGCCAAGTGATAAAGTCCTGGCCAAGTGATTGGGGTGGAAATGTAGTGTGGCTGGTTCCTTCTTACAGGATAGCAGATGGCGCCATTGCCTCTTGTCCCCTTCCTCCATCCAAATGATGGGAAGGCAGATAAATAACCCCTCTAGGGAGCCGAGGATTGGAAGGAGCAGTTTCTAATTGCTTCTTGGGGCACACTGGTCAGCCCTGCTTACCTTCCTCTGGACTTTGTTGATGTGAAAGAGAAATAAGCATCCAATTTAGATCACTATAAATTTGGATTTTCTGTCACATGCCATGAAACTTATTCCTAAATCATAGAAAGATATTTATATAGATTTGCTTCTAGGGAAGAAGAGGGTCTGATGCTTTTCACCCGCCCTCCCACACCACACCACAGGGACAAAAAGAGAATCCTAAAAGCTTCCTGAGAAAAAAGGTCACATATCAAGATTCAAGAATCAAAATTGCATTGGTTTCCAAACAACAACACTAAAAGCTAGAAGGCAATACAGCAATGCCTTCAAAATTCTCAAAGAAAAATTTTTTCCAATCAAGAATTTTATACCCAGCCAAAGTATAGATATGGAATGAACTCAAGAGTGGCTATGTGACCCTGTTTTGGCCATTGGAATGTGAGCAAAAGAGACATGTGTCACTTCTGAGCAGAAGCTTAAGGGTCATCTCTGGTTAGCTACAGTCACTTCTCTGGCTTGAGACTGATGTCCCAGACAGGGACTGCTCCATCCCCTGGGTCCTGGGGATAGGAGGAAGCACAGAGCTATAGCCAACTGTGAGAGACACATAACATACATGAGAAATGTTTGTTGCTGGAGGCCAGTGAGGTGTTGGGGTCATTTGTTACCACAGTATAACTTAACTTTGGGTGACATACAAAAGGGTAACCTAGAAAAGAGAGAAATATGAAAACCAAGAAAAGGGACCCAACAGGAAAAAGGAGAAGGGAGACCCTGGCTGGAGAGAGCAAACGACCAGATTGGAGCAGGAGGGCATAGGATTCCTGGAAGAAGTAGATAAAATGACTAAATTATCTGAGCTGTTGGAATGTATTGAGAGGAGAGCAAGATTTCTAGCAGAGACTCTGAAAAAGAATTGGGTAATAGATGTATAAGAAATCAAGCAAATAAAAACATGAGGTGAGGGGCTGGCCCCATGGCATAGAGGTTAAGTTCAGCATGCTGCACTTTGGCAGCCCAGGTTCGCAGGTTCCGACCCCAGGTGCGGACCTACATCACTCATCACCCATGCTGTGACGGCATCCCACATACAAAATAGAGGAAGATTGTGGCACAGATGTTAGGTCAGGGAGAATCTTCCTCAGCAAAAAAACAAAAACAAAACACAAGGTGGTTATTAACTCAGAGACAAAAAAAGTTGAACAAGAAAAGTACTGTATTCATAGGACACTATATGCCTAGGTTGTGAATAATATTCACATGGAAATAATGTAAAAAAGATTAAATTAACAAAATTAAAACATAACTATATCAGGAGGATGGTGATGGGGAAGTGTGTGCATGAGTGTGCGTGTGTGTGCTGGAAAAGTTTCCTTAATTCTTTCATAATTTTCTCCTCTCCATTTTGTTTTCTCTTTCTGGACTTCCTTTAGCTAGATATTGTACCTTCTGGAATGATCTCCTAATTTTTATCTTTTCTCTCCTATTTTTCTACATCCTATTTTGCTCTACTTTCTAGAAGATGATCTCAACTTTGTCTTCAAATGAAGTTTTGAATTATGCAATCATAATTTAATTCCCTAGATCTATTTCTTGTTCTCTGAATAAGTTCTTTTTCTATAGCATACTGTTATTTTTTTCATGGATGCAATACTTTCTAATATCTCATTCAAGATATTAGAGTTTTTGTTTTGTTTTAAGTTCATTATAAGGTTTCTCATCAACCTTTCTCCTAATGGTTCTAGCATCATTCGTGATTATTGACTAGATCTTTACCTCATTTTGCCTTGCAAAATGGTACTTTTTGTATTTATTAGCTGGAATTCTTTTATAAAGAAGAATTTTCCCTCATCAACTCTTCATGTCATTGACTCTTCTTCAAAACTCCTTCTATATCCTGAATACAGTAAGCAAAGGGCAAAGAATAGCCAAGACAATTCTTGAAGAATAAAGACTTTGTCCCATTGAAAGAACCAGGACTCCTTGGAGAAATGCCTGATTCCAGGTCTCGGGCAGAAATATGAAAGATGAGTACGGGACATCTTGTCATCTTGTGTATGTGTGTGTGTGTGTGTGTGGATGCTGACAAGCAATGAAGCTATCAAAGACTACGAGGGTTGAGTCAAAAAGACTCAAGGGCCTACTTGAAGAAGCTCTTATTGGCCTAAGATAGGACAATTTAAACATCAATAAAGATAAAAAGAGCAATGAATTGACACATATTGAATATATTTAAACCCCTCAGTTCATAAGGATACTTGACTGATCCCTGGTTTAGAGCCTCAACTATCAAATTAAATAGATATTTGTAATTTGCCTTTTATATTTCATTTAACATTATAGTGTGAACCCTCTCTCATGTCATATACAGAGCTCTGACATCATTTTCTTAAGCGATCAACAAAATCCTTTATCCCCCAAAATTCACACTCAGAGCCTCAATGAACAAAACAGATGGAATCAGGGTCCCGGGTAGACTGGGGACGGGTCCTTTGCCTGCCAAGCAGGCTTCAGATGAACTCGGCAGCTACGGTGTGAATCTCCCGGGTGATGACTCAGCTTTCATTTGCATAACCATAGTGCACTGCATGCAATATATTTTCAAGTTAAAAGCTGTAGGTTTCCTTTAAACCTATTATTTCAAAGAATGAGACTGTTCTTTACCCAATTAACTGAAAGAGCTGCTGCAGGCTCTCAAGTCGGGCTGAACTTCACCCTCAGTGTACCAGGAGTGGCAGTTCCCTGGCAATTGTCTCTCCAAGAGCATTACTGTACTCACTTTTCTCTTCAAAACGCATAAATCTTTCGCCTTTTACTAAAGATTTCCGTGGAGAGAAACAAATGAGCCTTGATTGAATTTTTTAAGGCCTTGTGTGTGCAAGGCTAGTATTTGTGTGTAATAGTAGACCTTTGGGTACCTGTGATTTCCTGTTCTGTTTTTTTTCTTTTTACTGTTGTTCTCTTAAGTCCGGGTTGGAGCTATTCTGTTCTTCTGGGTCTTGGTTTTTTTTTTTTTTTTTTTTGCTCAACATTTTTTTTTTTGAGATTCATTGGTTCACTCACAACATATCACATAATTATATTTCCATTCTGTGTGATGGACATTTGGGTTGTGTGCAGTCTGGGGCCATTAGAATACTATTATAGATGTTCTTGCATGTGTCACCTAGTTGCACGTGGGTATATCCTTCCATGTATCTTCCATTTTACTAAGTAATGGTAATTTCCCTCATAAGTAGTTATATCATTTTATACTCCCTAGGAGAGGAATTGCTGGTCAAAGAGAAGTGCATATTCAACTTTTCAATTAAGTAATGACAATTTGTGCTTTTTTCCAAAGAGATCCTATCAGTGTATGCTCTCACCAGCAGTATATCAACGTTCCCTTTCACAAGCTCATCAACTTTTTTTTTTTTTCCTGCTTTATCTCCCCAAATCCCCCCGGTACATAGTTGTATATCTTAGTTGCAGGTCTTTCTAGTTGTGGCATGTGGGACGCCGCCTCAACGTGGCCTGAGAAGCGGTGCCATGTCCGCACCCAGGATCCGAACTGGTGAAACCCTGGGCTGCCACAGCGGAGCGCGCAAACTCAACCACTTGGCCATGGGGCCAGCCCCTGTCCAATTCCTTAGAATAACTTCCATGAGTGGAAATGCCGGACTAAATGTTCTGCACATTTAACACTTTGATACATATCCCCCAACTGCCATTAGGAAAGATTCTACAATTTTACATTCCCATTTACAGTATTTGCATCTTTTCTCCCATACCCTACTCAAAAGTACATTAAATTTTTTTTTTAAATCTAAATGATGTATATACTTAATTTTAGAAGTTAAATGACACAAGGCTTTCAGAACAACAGACCCCTGACTTGTCCTTCCTCATCCCTGATTCCCATTTCCCAGGAACCATCATTTTAAACTCTTAGCAGTTTCATCTGTTTGCTTTTATAGCTGATAATATGCTAATACGGCTTTCTTGATTTTCAGTTTTAAATTGTGGCAGAGACTTCTACTTGCCCACCCTGATACCAGTTTTTCCTCGGCCTTCAGAGATAGCGCACCTCCGGAATTCCTGAGCTTTCCCAGGGGTCTGAAGTATTCAAATGTCCTTGTCACCACCTGGCTGTTGTTACCTGCTCTCCTGTTTTTGTCACTATGAATTTATACCTTTTCTTTTTATTCCTTTACTGAGGTTTGTGGCTGGAGTGGAGATAAATGCATATATTTAATCTGCCGTATTCAATCTGAAAGCCCAAGATATTGTACATTTCAGAAAAATTTTAAAACTTCGAAAACAGAATGAAAAGTGTATCTATTTTACAAAGGTCTCTCTTAAAACAGGATAGCATTTAGGACATGGGATGGACTTCAAAAAACATGCAATTCCACCCTTTCATTTTTCTAAGAGGCTGAGTGCCCTCTGGTTGAGTATCTCACCCAAGCAAATCTGACTTTTCCCGCAGGCCTCTTGCCCCTGGGCCCCGTGCTTTGCAATCCTTGCTGCCCACCGGAATGATTTAGGGAGTTTATTTAAAAATCCTATGTCCAGGGCTACATCCTGGGCCAATTAGTCTCTCTGGGGTTGGGGCTTGGGCATCATTTTCAAAGCTCCCAGGTGGTTCTCAAGTGCAGGATCACTGCCCTAGGCCAAGAGAGTCTCTGGCTTGGCCTATTTCTAAAAGCATGGTAATATGGAAAGTAAGGCATCCATCCCATTAACTACTTTTGTGTGATGTCCAAATTTTTAAGTGTCTATTTTCATAAGCATGTATTTTTTTAATTTGATTAACACAGAACACTTTACACCAATTTTGCTAGTGGCCTTAGTATCTCGTTCCATATTCGTTTGGTAGAGGCACACGTTTCAGCTCAGTTCTCACATCGCATTTATACCCTGCAGTGTCTCCATGAAAGAGTTAAAACTGTCGAGTGATGTGGCCATCTTGCTGTATCTGGATTTTTGCATTGTCTAAGTGCAGTAATGGCAGAGAATATTATGCACAAAATCGCTGTTATCATTATAATGTGGATACTTTAGTAGTAGTCACCAAAATCCTCCATTACGATGGATTGATCTATTATCTCTATTTATTAGGTCACAGGCTTAATTTTTTTCCCCAGCTTTATTGAGAAGATGCTTAATTCTTAGAGGAGCTGGTTAACTTTGTTGAGTTTTAGCTCTAGCCAGCAGAAAGCACTGTCACTGCTCATCATGGTTTTCAGGAAAGAACAAGAGAGATCACTGTATATCATCAGTAGCAGAGGAGGGAAAAATCCCATAATAGCTTTAGAGTAAAAGACCTACTGCCTGGGTTAGGAGGATCTGCATCTGAGTAGAACTCCACGGTCAAAGTAAAACGTGTTCTTAAAACGCAGTACTATCTCAAGGCAGCTTTAATTCTAACAGTAGGAGCCTACATACCAGGTAACTTTGAAATACTTACAAGTCCTCTTTACCAGAATAGAAGTTTTAGTTATTCAGGAAAAACCACTGTAACATATCTTACCGCTAAAAGTGAGCTTTATTTATTCAGAACAAAGTGTAATATAGTTTTTCATATTGGAAATAAATCAGGATGCATTGAATAAATGCTATAAAAAATCATAGTTTAACAACTGAAATCATAAACAGCTCTATCTAAACAAACCCCTTAGTGTGAAGACCAGATAAACAATATGATTTGTGCGACAGACATAACTGTATGTGATTAAAGCTTAATGAGTATGTATTTGTCATCTGTCATGACATTAGTTTTCTAAGTACCATCTTTTTTGGATACTGTAACATGCATTTTGTAATTTTATTTTCCTATCAACATAGCCTGTGGAAGTAATCATTTAAGATGGCCTGTTTTCCCCCCAATAAAACTGATTATATAAACTATCAGTTTCTACCACTTATATTTTTAAAAGCTTAAAAATAAATTTGCTAAAATTAAATTCCCCTAATTTTCATATTTGAAAATGTTTATCTTTACTTAAAAATGGAGGGGAAATCTCACTACTACCAGAATGATCAACCATATCAAACTATTTAAATTATAGAAGCACGTTCAGAGTCCTGATTTTTATACCAAAGCAGTCAAAGAGGCAAATAAAATATTGCCAGTTTGATGTGATCATAAGTTTTCTTTTGGTAAACCTTTAAAATGTCCTAAAAATCCTCTCTGTGACAACGTTCCCATAGTGGAAAACTGTCTCGGTTCCAGTAGGACATCTGCAAACCCTGTGAGTACAAGCATAATCGCTGCTTTATCTCCTACAAGATAAGCTCCTCTAGCTTAACTCTTCAAAAATTACAAATTGAGCTTTCCCACTTTGTATAAGAAGTTACCACTTCTGCGTATAGCGAGATTCTGACGTTGTGATTGAGTCTGCTGTTGCCAAGACTGGCTGCGTCAGCTGAGGACTTTACTAGCTTGATAAACTGCTTTAAGAGCAAATAAAGGGATATTGTTAATTCTTGTATTGACTCCATATACCTCAAACAGGCTTTAAAGACATAGTTTGGTTCCATGCTCTGGTACCTTTTAAACTGTTTTTGTTATTTGATTTCACGTGCACAAACCTGCCACCCATGGTACCGTCCATCCTTTACAGCCTTCATGGCACATCATTCCTCTCCTGTCCCCCAAGAACCTCAGAGAAAGCTTGCGAACATGTAAAACGTTCTGATAACATGTAACCCCCTCGCCTCAAAAGGTTCTGAGAGCGCCTTATGTCTGTGCTTCGCAGTGTCATCATTTTCCTTTGAAATGTGTGCTATTAGAAATATCTGATTTAGCAGGACTATTTGTGGTCCCCCTGGGGATTTGGTTCCTCTTTCTTTGGCAATGTGGAAGGGGGAGTTGCAGTCAGTACCAACTGACACAGCAGAGGCGACTTGTAACGCCAACTAGAAAGACACTTATCCAAGGACGCTAGTGAAGGAGTCCAGAAACCTCGGCTGCCCTGAGCACATTAGTACATTAGTCCAGCGCGTCCCAAACTGTCAAGGCCGTTCTAATCCCTGGGGGTCTCAGTAACATGCAGACTGGGCCAGCGGGGCTGCAGCAGGAGCCAAGACCCTGCATTTCTAACAAGCTTCCAGAGCAGGCCAGTGATGCTGGTTGAGCCACACTCCGGGTAGTGAGGTATAATCCCCACAGTGCGAGCAAGTATGTTCATATTTTAACCTTTTATGAAGCTTACGTGTTTTTATGCTCAGTATGTCCTGTTGGCTAACCCCCAGGTATGTAATAAATACTTAGAAATATTCCACCAAACATGGTCACAAATTATTTTGCCCTTTAAAGGAGTAACACTTCAGTTACTTGTATAATTTACAAAAGCAGAACATTTTACTCCTTGATGAACACATAAAAATATAGAACTGTATTTTTATGCTGTTTATAAAATCTTATTTTATCCTTTTATTTTCACAGGGCAATGTACAATTAGGTTGTTTTTAAATGCAGTAGGAGTATCAGGTAAAACTGATAGTAGCAATCGTAACATATTTCTATTGTCATTTTAGAGTTTTTTTTTTACTTTCTCTGAAACCTTTGCTTTTTTACATTTATTCAACATTCATCAGTGAGAATTTTAGTGCAGGGAGCCGGCCCCGTGGCCGAGTGGTTAAGTCTGTGCGCTCCGCTTTGGTGGCCCAGGGTTTCGCCGGTTTGGATCCTGGGAGCGGACATGGCACCACTCATCAGGCCATGCTGAAGTGGTGTCCCACAGAGCACAGCCAGAAGGACCTACAACTAGAATATACAACTACGTACTGGGGGGCTTTGGGGAGAAGAAAAAAAAAAAGAAGACTGGCAACAGATGTTAGCTCAGGTGCCAATATTTAAAAGAAAAAAAAAACAATTCAAACAAAGTAATTAAAAAAAAAAAAAGAATTTTAGTGCATATACTAAGAGCCAAGCACTGTCATATTCTGATCTACTTACATCTAGGAATTTTAGCTGCTTAAAAACATTTAACAGTTAAATTAAAAACATTTAATAGTTCCTTCCCTCCAGCAAACTCTATTTAAAAAAATAAATTCAAACTTCTCCCTTCAATAGGATTATTTTAGAAGTTGCCAGTCATCATCTCTGAACCTAATCTCAGTAATTGGCAACTGCCGCACCACAAGTGGAAATCTCTTGATAATGGGGTCAGTGGTTTCATAGAATACATGAGTTTATTGCTACAACCTAAGTGATCCTAGGCTGACACAGTCTGGCTCATTCACATGTGCGTATCCCAAACTACAAACAACAGTAATGCTGGAACCCACGCCCAGTTCTCTTGTTGACTATGCCTTTGCCAGAGAACCAAGGACTAACTTTTATGGGGTCAAGAATATAAATATGTACATTTTTCTTATAAAGAATTGTCTTAATTGTATTCCCCTTTAGGAAATAAAGGCTCCCTGAAAAATATGAAAGTTTCGGGAAGCAAATGCCTTGGAAGTGTTCTGACACTAAGCCACCTTGTTCTTTTAAAATAACCACCTTCTATGAACATGGGCCTGCTGGTGTAGCAGAATACAAGTAGGACTGATCAGTGAAGTGCCGTAAGTTGTACTTGGAAGGATACAATTTTATAAAGACAGTTTAATTAAGACAAAGCTAAAACATTTATATGTGGTGATGATTTAAACAAGAATGAGACTTTAAGGTGAACAGGCTTCTGAAGGTAATTACTACAAAAAGGATGAAAGGCCCTGCTTTCTACAAAAACTGTGATGTGAGATTCAGGAAAACAACATTACTGAATGTGGTATAGTTAAAAAAAAAAAACAAAGAGAAAAAAGGCCCCAGATAAAAACATTTTTGCACAGTATTTCTCAATGTCAAATTTTGTGATGCTTATACCATCAAAATCAACATAATTATCTTATCTTTTGGCTTCCAGATGGAATTTTAGAAAATAACCAGCAAGAAAATAGTCCTGAAAGTGCTTCCTCTTAAGTTCTTTGGTACAATTTGGTCGTTTTGATGGTTATGAATCCATTAAGTAAGTACTTTAACATACATGTATCAACAAAAATGCAACAAGAAGTACAAATGTTTAGAAAACCACAATTGAAGAATTACATTTTTGACCTCATGGAAAACAGAACTCTAAAATTTTACTTGTGTTTCTGTTGCAAAGATATCCATACTTACTAGAAGAACATCTCTAACTAGATTTATATTAAAGAAATATTACACAAAACATCCCTTTTTGATGATTAGAATAACTGTTCTATATACTTTTTTTAAAAGTAAAAGAGGCAAGTTTCAGCTTGAAAAAAGAATAATTTTAAAATTCATAAAGTTATACGCTTTTGTGCCTTCTGATTCAGCGAGTATTGCCATCCAGAATTTAATGTCAGTTACACAATGTTAAGGATTATTCCTTTATTTCAGGAAACAGCTAATTTTCCTCCTGAAGCATTTTCTCTATTTCCTTATCCCAGTTTTCATCTCGTTTCTCTGATTCTGCCACCACTTCATATTCCTGAAGTTCCTGTTGTAGTTCTTTTTCCCAATCCGCAGAATCCTCTAAGAGAAACAAACGAGAACTCAAAGATTCGCTCTGAATTCACAACGCTGGTTTTAACAATTCAGTCAACTATAACAACCTATGTAAGTCCTAGCCACGCTAATTTTTAACATCCCAGGCTTCCTTACTGTGTGTGCTCGGAAGAACCAAATTTTAACAGTGACCAAAGAGAAATATGATCAGAAAGGTAAATTTGTTGAACACAGAAGCAAAGGTATCAGATGTCGCCATAAGTTTGGGGTGTTATTTTGCTTTACCTAGGCCTCTGTTTTAAAATGGACAGTTGCTAATTAATATTTGGTTGCAACTTCATTTTTACCACTACTGATGATGACGACAGCAAAACCAGCTCACGTTTCTTGAGTACTCACTGAGCCGGCACTGGGCTAACCACTTTCCACATATCACTTTTTTTTCCATCCTTAGAACAATCCACGGACTAGACAGACTATTGCACACGTTCCACAGGTGGGGAAATGGAAGCACAGAGAGGTTAAGTGACTTGCCTAAGATCAAACAGCTTGACAGCAACAGACATACAGATGGAAGCAGATGCGCAGGCTCCACAGTGTGTGCTTAGCCCCATTAGCAGTGGTCTCCCCACAGTGGCAACAGCTCCCAGGAGCTGAAGGCAGGCAGTCTCTTGCCAAAGGCTGGCCCCTCACCTGGGCTCCCTCTGAGCTCTCACACCAGTCTTCCATGTTGAGATTTAGAGCTGCAACCTTCCACTCGGACACTCACTGTACCTCTGTGTGTGTGTATACACGTATGTATGTATGTATAGGATAAGGCATCTGCTATATAGTTATAAAATACGGAGAAAACAAACCAACCAGCTATTGAAAAGGTAAAGCTAAAATTCATTTTCATCTTTCAAAAACCAATTTTAAACTTAGTAGCTACAGAGAAAATGAAAGCCAAATGTTTGGATGTTTTTGCAGCAGTGACCTCAAGGGAAAAAGACACTGTGTGTTGCATAGCAAACCACCAATTTCACAAGTATTTACTAGGTGCTTACTGGGTGCTAGGCTCCACGTTAGGTACTGGGGGGATAACAAGACACGGTGTAACTACCCTTGAGGAACTTACAATTTAGCTGGGGGGCCAAGACAACTCATATATAGAAGAATATTATGAAGTGGTTCAAATTCTAACTAGGGCAGGAATTCAGAGAAAGAGCAGTTCGCCCGGAGCAGCCTGCCGGCACCTTATGAGTCCTGACCCAGGGCTCCTTCCAATCTCCTGTGGGGCCTCTGCTATTAGTTATCACCAGCAAAAATGGAGCCAGTGCACAGTCTGCTCGAGCTACTGCCCACAACACATGGGGCTCGTGCCCGCCTTCCTTCTGAGGTGGCCAGCAGCCATCTGTATGGAAAACAGATGAGGTGAGTGGGGTCTGAAGGGCCTGGTGAGCCCAGGTTGTCACTTCCCCACTCGCTTCTTTCTCCCACAGCTCCTCCCATCTCCTTCCTTCCCACTTCTCTCCTCCAGAGTTCCTCTGCAGTGTGCAAACAGGGCTCTGGTTCTCCTACGGGAGCACCTCACTGGTGCTCTCTGCACAACTGTGGGAACAACTGGCTTCCTGAACGCACTGGAAGTCTCAGAAGGCTTCGTGAAACACTCTTCATTTGATGATGATGAACCCAAGCCTTTGCTTTTCATCCAGTAGAAAGCCAGTCCCTCTCTGCTTGTACTTTTTTCTAAATTATTTTTTTAAAGGCAGGCTGCTCCTTCCCAGAAGTGATGCTCTTGTGGCACACAGCAGCTGGGAAAACACTTTCCCACATACAAATATCAACCCAAGCAGGAGGGTAGCTGTTAAAGCAGAAGGCCAGAGGGCAGCATCTCTAAGCGAAAGGGTGTGCACACTTCCTCGCCTGGCTCCTGGCCACATGTCCATGGGGCTGAGGCGCCTTGAACAAATCACTTATCCTCTCTGGCTCTTAGTTTCTCCTCTGTATGCTTCTGTGCATGCTTAGGGCAAAGGGACATGAGGTCTGGTCACGTGTGCTAGAATCCACCTTCTAGTGGGGAACAGGGAAGCAATTCTGATGCAAAAGTTACAATGTATTTTTGTCTATCTGCTTCAGAATAACAATTTTCTATAATCAACTTCAGAAGTAGGGAGGAGAACAGTTTTGTTTTTTTTTTTTACCTTCTAGTACGGCTGTCTCCTCCTCCTTTTTGTTAAGCACCAGTTGCTCCATTTCCTTCCTCAAATCCTCCTGATCTAAGTTACAGGCATCAAAGGCATCACTGACAAACTCAGAAACACCTGGGCTGGTAGAAATCTCCTCTTCATCCTGAAATGCAACAAATGAGCTCAGAAAACGGTTTTCTAAGTGACATTTATGTGCTAGATAGAGCTCTGGTTTATGGTCATCTCACAATTTAATGCAGCATCATTTTCGGTTCCTTCCTCTGCTAGTCGAATGCTCACTGCTCTCCAACCTTCTAACCTGCACAGTTGCTTGGTAACTAAATGAGTTACCACCTGAATCTATTACACTCAGTTTGGATCACTCCACTCATTCTGTCCAATTCCTGATGAGCATATCTGGAATTATTTATGCCAGGGAATTGCCTCAGGTCTCAGCTCTAGGTCCTTAACTATGCAAGTACCAGACCCCTCTTCTGTAGAACAGATAAGCCCTGTATTCATAAGTAGTTTGAAATGGTTATATGAGATAGTTAACACAGTTCATTTCCAGACATCAACTACTAGGTACAACAGAAAACTGTATTACCTCTTGAGTTTTAAGCTGAGATTTGATTACGACAGGTGGCGTTTTGGGCCGTACTGCCTCTAAGAAGTGAGAATAAAAGAGACAATAATTGCTTGATTCAATTCTGAATACATATTATAACAACTAAAATACCCACAAGTATGATGATACTAAATAATTTTCAGAAATGAGCTTTTATGTTATGCTTTCAGTTTTTCTTAAGTTATTACAAGAAATAGCCAGGTAAAACCATCTGAACCTCTTTCTTTTGGGGATATTTTTAATATGTCATCATATTCGATGCCCCTTAGATTTCCTGCAGGAAATAAATTTTGACTTCAGTGTTAGGAAAATTCATTAAAGGATAGTTCTGTTCTTTCTTTTAGGCTAATGAGAGTTAAGGTATCTAGCAAGTTTCCCTTTCATCACGAACGCTAGAAAGCACAAAGTAGAGAGTACTGCTCAGTCCCAGCTTCTCCTCTTTCTCACGGGCCACATTTTCTAGCTTATCCACCTTACTAGATGTGCAGTCTTTACTGAACCCTGTCTGGAGTCCATTTTGTTACACAGGCAGTGTTTGGTAAAATGGAATTTTCCAACAAAACTATTAAAAAGAAATACTAAAGAATGATAGACAATTGGGATTCATATTAACATCTACAGGCAAAACGCTAAATGTTACTGTGTAGAGCAACTTCACTACATTGCCTGGACCCTAAATGCAGTGTCAGGTCCTTTCCTAGTGGTCTGTACAACCTGTGCCTTAGGACACAATGTTTGGTGTAATCATTTAAAATTCCATGAATGGGTAAGTCTCCAGTTGTAATTAGTACCTATACACAAGTATTCATTAAATGTTAAAAATATGACACAAAATACACTTATTTTATTATTACAGATGTGAAATCACTGCTGATATTATAAAACACTTTCCTCAACAAGCAGAGGTAAACTGTCACAATAGGAAAGAGTCCAACGTGTAATGTAATAGTGCCTCGCGGGGAGCTGGGTATTTGTAACTTGGAGTGGACCGGAGCTCACTTCTGCTCTACAGGCTACAGTACTGGGGAAACGTCAGGTCGGATGGAAGACTGAGAAACAAAGAGAAAGGGTGGACTGGATTGGTGAAGGACAGAAGGTATAAATAAGAGGTAAGGAAACACATGGGAAGATGACTAGTGATCGAGGGAGGAATAAAAAGGAAGAAATTAAAAAACCAAAGAATGAGAAAAAGATAGCAAAGTCAAGGAAAGCTTGGGGAAGAGGTGTGAGTGGGGTCAGAGAGAGGGCAACAAGAAAACAATGAATATTTGCTCTGGAAAGAAAAGAATTTTCCATAAGATGACAAGGACATTTCTGGTACATACAAGATGACAAGCTCATCAGAGTCTCTAAGTTAAGAATATTTTTAAAGTAACTCTCTTTTGCACAGTGACGTCTCCTCTGAATATACCTGTCAGTGGCAACTCCTCTTCTCTGCCATGGCTCTTCTCCTCCTTTCCGGCAGCCTGCTGCTGGGCGGCCAGGGCCGTGAGCTGGGCTGACTGCTTAATCAGGGAGACCCGGTAAAAGTAGTTTCGCCAGAACACTTCTTCCTTCACGCTTTTAAAGACAAACACCACCACATTTGAGAATGCATGCATACAAACGCACGCAGGGGTTATGTGTTGCAGTGGAGATTGGAATAGATGATTTTTAGGGGCATTTTCAAACCCAAGTGAGGCCAAAGGAGGTTCTCATTTGCTTTCTTGTTGAAAGCTGAATAACAGGATAAAAAGAAGAGCTATCTTTTCCTCAGGAGCAAAAGACAACTTACAGAACACCAATGACATCTCAGGTATTTTAATGACACCAATACCACCTTCAGCAGAGGAAAAGAGGGTACTGTTGTGAAAGCAGCATAATCAAGCTGGGAGACTGGAAGTGGAGCCAGGTCTCCACCAATTACTTGCTGTTCATCAGAGGATTTAGTGCTTTCAGGCAGTGAGAAGAAAGGATTGTGGGTGGTGTTCCTTATGAAAGGAAATGTTTGGCAGTTTGCAAACAACTAGCAACCAGTAAGAGTTAGCAATGAGGTGGGAGATAGTTGCTAAAAAGACTGAAGTGCAGTTCAACCTGAGAACTCTCAGTGGTTCTCAAACTTGTCTATTAGAATCACCTGGGATGTGGTATTGGTGCCCAAGTGGGGTAAGGTAAGTGTCCACACAAGGGGGTGGCCTGGAATGGGGAGTGAGAACCTGAGCAGGGAGAGGAGGGTGTCTGAGCAGGGGAGGAGGTGGCGGTAAAAATGGAAGATTGGTTACACATGGGGGATTGATCATTAAGTAAAAATATTAAGGATAGTGGAAACCAGGTTTCTCACCATCAGAGAAGGGAGTTATAAACATTGAAAGGGAAAATTCTAGAATGATCCTGTCATGAGGTATCACTATGAACACATGGTTTTCATTCAATAGAGATGCAAATGAATGCATGTGTATGTACACGAGCACACACATATTTCCTACCTCTGTCCACTGAGTGGGCCAAGGAGTAGTGACACCTCAAGAGCGATGAGCATGCCTAATTCTCAGATCTTGGTTTCTAAACACCATTTTCCACTAAAAGGAACCAGAGCTCCTTGGATAAATGGCTGATTCCAGGGCTACAACAGGGAAAGAACAAGATGAGCCTGGACTATCTTGTGCCAGCAAGGAAGGAAGCGCTCAAAGAATGAGTGAAAAGAACACAAAAGCTAGCTTCAATGAGCTCCCACTGGCCAAATTGGTAATAACTTGGGCATCAAAATAAATAACAATAGCAATGAATTATAACCATTGTGTAAAACAGGACCATGAGTCCATACAGATATAATACATGAATACATTGAAAGTCTGAAGAGGAATGGAATATTTACACAGTTTCAAAGTACCTCCCCAAGAAAATACTTATTAATTTCAAAGAGGAAAGGAAAAGTCTGGCAGAAACTACCTTCATTAAGTGACCAAAGAAGGGACAGGAATGGGATAAGATCACCATATGCCACCTGATGGATGCAACAGACTCAAGGAAGCTGATGTCCATGTAAGTCTGAACTGGATCCTTTTGCTAAAAAGGATATTACTGGGACAAATGGTAAAACCTGAATAGGGTCGGAGAATTAGACAATAATAACGCATAAGTGACCGTTTCCTGATGTGGATGGTTGCGTCATGGTTGTGTAGGAGAATCCTGTTTGTAGGAAATACACACTAAATTATTCAAGGGGGATGGGCCATCTGGTCTCAAATGATTCAGAAAAAAAAAGTTCATACTGTACTTCTAATCTTTCCATAAGTTTGTGATTGTTTCAAAATAATAAAAAACATTGATGACTGCGCTCACCTCAGAGCAATTAAATAAAAATCCCGAGCGTGGAAGACAAAACAAGACTCAACAAAAACCATAAAACGCACAACCCCCTGAAACCAAGGCCCAAGGAACGGCTTTGGTGACCTGCAGAGTGTGTGTCGGGTTTTGTTTTTTTTTTTTTGCCTGGAGGAATCACACATTTTGTGTTCCAAAAATGTTTTGCTAGTAGAAATGACAAAGGGTAGGAGAATGCCTCTTCACCTCCTGGTTTACTAGAAGAGATGCAGGTTCTTAGAAAGGGGGGAAGCCGAGGAAGAAAGCACGACAGAAAAAGACTGAAGGAGTAGAATAAAATCAGTGAGAACAGGGAGAAAATCCTGAGACCAAGGCTTGTGAATGAGGACAGGGCTTGCCTAAGACAAGACATCAAAATCCATGGCTGTCACATCTGTGAAGGGCAAAGCTGGACTAGGAAGCTAGCTTTTTAAGTGACAGAGGCAAAATGCAAGATTATCTACATATGCCAGGCTAGGTAACAAGATGACACACTGCTAGATGCAGCCCATCTTTTCTTTCATTAATTCCAACCTCATTTACCGAGTGCCACATGCATTAGGCCCCAGGCTAGGTGCCGGAGAGATTCTGGGATGAATAAGACAAGTTGTCTGCCAACAGAGATGGTCACAGGAATAATAATGACCTCTTCCTTGTTAAATTCTCACTGCACGCCAAGCACATTTCCCAAACTCACGCGGCCTCCTAACTCTTTTTCTCATAACATCTCTTGGAAATAGTTCGGCAGGAGGGAGATCTGGCTGAACAGCAGTTTAAGGGGTCATGGCCGACCACAAGTTTAGCCGAGCAAACGATGGATGCTGCAGCTGCCAGAAAAGCTAACGAAATCTTAGGCTGCATTACAGTGCAACACAAGATACACTACAACATGCTCTTCTGCAATTAGACAACAGACCGTATTCACCTCGGGGAACTCACTTTCAGAGGTAAATCACCTGCATGGTGAGGGGGTACAGAGACTAAGCCACCTTGGGAATAAATAAAGGAACTGGGCTGTTTACCCGGATAAGTTCAAGGGTCTTAAAACACAACATCACAGCTACACAAAATGAGATTAGCCTTCTCACGAGGTAGTGAGCTGCCTGGATATTTTCAAGGTCACTTTTAATTTTGAGCTCTATGAAATGTCCAAAATGAAAGAGGTGTACTATCTATCTACAGTGGATCATGGACCATGATTGCTCTCTTAATAAAGACAAACACTTGAGGGACCAGCCCAGTGGCACAGCGGCTAAATGTGCATGTTCTGCTACGGCGGCCCGGGGTTTGCAGATTCGGATCCCGGCTGCAGACGTGGCACCGCTTGGCAAGCCATGCTGTAGTAGGCATCCCACATGTAATGTAGAAGAAGATGGGCATGGATGTTCGCTCAGGGCCAGTCTTCCTCAGCAAAAAAAAAAAAAAAAAAAAAAAAGACAAACACTTGAGCTGTTTTCCAGAGTCCTCCCTCTTGATGTAAGAGGAAGCACTGCAGAAATTTTCGGTTACCCTCCAGAGAGAGTCACAATGCAGATGACATACTCAAGGTTCTGAGAAGCCCTCTAATAAAGAAAACCATTGAATGTAGCACCTCTCAAATGTTTATCTGACCACTTATGCTTTCACTGACTATTTTAAGACATTAGTATGCTGTGAGCACCCTCTGGGAAACAATGGGCATATGTCACAATCTAAGGCTGGAAGGGACTTGTGATTTTCTTACTGTCGTCAGAGTGAAGGCCTCAGAGGGTGTCTGTGACGCACCAGCAGGGCTGTCTCATGCCAGCACTGCTGTCATTGGGAAGTGCTAACACACTAAAAGACGTTTTGAAACACAGAGCAAACGTTATTTTGTTTTATTTTCTAAATTGTTCCTGGTTAATGATGGCTTCTGTTCAGAAAAAGTGTCTCAAATGATCAAAGATACACTTCTGTATGTCAGAAAGGAAAAGTCCAGAAGTCCTATATTTGTGTGCGATGGCTCATTTTTCTTTTATTCTGGAAATTTCAACGAAATAAAAGTGGAGAGACTAGAACAAAGAACCCCCATGTACCCATGACCTAACTCCAACAATCACCAGCATTTGCCAGTCATGTGTCATGTCCTCTCCCCTGCACACTTTCCTTTGGGTGGGGGTTGCAATATTTTAAGGCAATGCCAGATATCATGTGCTTTCATCCAGAAAGACTTCAGTAAGCATTTCTAACAGATAAAGACATAAAAAATAATAACTCTCATTTCTATATCATCCGTTACAGAATCAGAAGTAGGAAAGTGGAATTATATTACTCAATGAGCCGTCTACTTCGTCTGCAACAAATCAGAAATACTATTTGCTAAATACCAATTCTGCAAAGCCTTAAAAAAATCTAAAATTACTGTCAGAGAGAGGAAGTCCAGAATTGTCAATACTCAAAACTACGGACAGCTACATGCCTGTCACAAGCCCCTCAGGTCACATGTCCCAGCACCCCAGGGCCTCTGGACTGTTCCGAGAACCCTGCCACAGGGCCCAGTGAGCAGCTCAGGGTGATTCAAATGGTTTTCAAGTTGATGGAGCCTTCAGGTGGGAAGCCCACCTCACCCCCAGAGCTTTGCTACTCTTCTCTCAGAAGGAGGCCATTATCCAGAATACGGACGATCTCACATTCTGAGACAAAAGAGCTTCAAATAGATACATACACATGAGCTGTTCAGAAGCCAGCTCCCAGAGTTTTCTGAGCATAATAGTCAGAAATAGATCAGATGGTAATTTTTTTTATATCCTTAAATAAAAATAGCTATTTTAGACATAGTCTAAAGATTAAATTTGTAATGAGATTTTAGCCATAAAACATATACTTTTCTTTTGGGAGGGTGGGGGAGGGCTGTAGAAATTCATTCTCTTTATGGAGAAAAGAGTTTCACTAAAAAGAAAAAAAAATAGAAAAGATTCTATATAACTCTTATTCCAAGTCTGGAAGAACACTTCCAAAGTGTTTTTCTTTCACAGATAGAAGACCCTTGCTGCTATGTGAATCAAAAGGCTAGCCAATATTTCTTCAAATCCCGATTTGGCCAGCTAAACCAAGCAAAATGAACACGTGTTTATCTGTGCTCCCTTTGAAAACACCATTAAAATGTTAGAAAAGGAATTAAGTAGATAAAAAACCCACAATGACAAAGAGAACTGGTGAGGAAAACGACAGTGGAAACTCAAAAGTTGATGGGCAAATAGTAAGCTACTCTGCGGACCAGAGAAAGCTGTGCTGAGCTGCCTGCAGTAGGGGTAGCCAGCAGGAAGCGAGCCTGTTCATCAAGTGGAAGCCTGCAAAGGCCACAGGACAGGAGGAACCAGGCACCTCTGAGGGCCGGGTGCAGGCTGGGCTCAGACCAGAGCAGCGTGGAGAGACCCTAAAGGAGTATGAGACGGCTCTGACTCCGGTGCCCCCTCCCGCCAGCGCTGCGTTCCCACCGGCAGACGGACAGTCCTGAGCTGCCCCACACTCAGGGACAGCTGGTGCAGCTGAGAAGGGGGTGTGATGCCACACTGAAGCCACAGGGGTCAGGTGCTCCTGTCATCCTACCTGCGGCCAGGCAGAAGGCTGAGGAGTCCTCTCGGGGAAACCACCAGGCCCCAAAGGCTTGTGGACACACAGCTCCAAGCACCCTTTCAGCACAGCACCTTCAGCCAGCAAGGACGCGTACAGAAAGCCTGCCACATGAAAGACAGAGCCCAAAGCGAACACGAAGATTCCAAGAGAAGAGCAGAGAGAGGAGAGCATCTCAAGAAAATGACACTTCACATCCTCAGAGAACAGGAAGACACCATAGCCACAGAACAGGAACATTCACGGAATAAGAAAGATGGCTGACTTTAAACATGTGACAGATGCAAAACAAGGGACTGGAATTAGAAAGGGTGAGGAAGAGCCCTGCGGCAGCAGAGAGGAAGGGTAGGGAAGGGGGCCCTGTGCTGACGGCTGTCAGGGGCATGTCACAGGAGACATTAGGCTTGTGCTGGAGCTTAAAGGACAAGCAGGGATTTGGGGAGGGGAGCAGGGCCTTGAGGCAGAGGGAAAGCTGCGGGTGGGAAAGAGAACAAGAACACTGTTGCCACAGAGCAGAGCCTGCGTGCAGAGAAGGTGGCAGCCTGGCCTCGTGGACCTTAATTTTATTCAGGAAGACATGGGCACATTTGTTCTTTCTGTAGGAAAATGCGTTCTACCCCCTAACTGCGGATAAAAGAGCACATCTCATTTCCACCCCAATTTCCTAGAAAGTCTGCTTTTGGTTTTGATTCTGTGGGACGTGTGCGTGTTGCTGAAGGGCTGCAGAGCCCATGTTTATGAAGAGAACCTGAGACCATCCTGGCTCCCATTCCAAGATTCTCCCTGAGACCATGCACATGAGTAAGGCCCTTCGAAAACACACATGCATGCTGCCTGAGCAGCACCACTCCGGCTCGAGAACACACTGCTTACAGCTTAGGAACAAGGGCGAATCGCATCCTGCTCAGTAGCTCATCCTCCTGGAGCATGACCAGGGCGGTAGGGTACATCTGATCGAAGTCAAAATTAAACTGCACGCCAGCTGGAGGGTCACGGAGGAAATTCCTCTTGTCCTTTGATGAAAAGGGTAAAAACATGGGGAAAACCACAGAAGACAATTAATATGTAACAATGCATCACTGATTTGACAAACACTGAATTCTCCTAAAGAGTTCAGCCATGAAGTCCACAGAGCTGTCATTAAGCTGTCTGCTTAATAGAACAGAGAACAGATCCTTTCACACTCACACACACACACATATATTTGGATCAAACCATTTTATTGAGGGGCTTCAGGGGAGGGTCGAAGGGCTGCGAGGACAGTGAGATCTGACATCCTCAGCCTGGCCCGGATCTCCCCAGCTTCCAGTCACTGAAAGCTCACATATCTTTTCACCGTCTCCACTGGAGAGAGTCTCGTGGGAGGTCAGGAAATTCAATTGTGTGATTAGTTAAAATTAGATAGTTTGAAATCATACAAACACGTTTGCTTTAGTGGGCATCTAGAGCACCTTTAGGTACATGAAAACTAGTGTAAACAATCTTAGAAACATTCTAAGCCAAAGGTGAAGTCAGCTAACCATGGTGGTCATATCTGAAAAGTGAAATCCATGACCCGACTCAGTCCTTTACACTTTACAAACAGACAGCTTTTATTCCCTTCTAAAATGATCTCTTTAAACGAAATTCCTAGAAGTAGGATTTCTGGTCCAAGGCTACGATTGTTTTGATACACACTGCCCAAACTCTCCGGCAGAAATACTGTAGCAGTTTATACCGCTATTAACAATGCCCGTCAGTTTCATCTCATGTTGCCCATGTTAAGTTTTAACAATATTTCTGGGTTTTGAGAATTCCTATATAAATAAAGCAAGAACAAAGCTGAACCTAAATGGATTTTAGCTATTTTACCTTCCAATGTAAAAATTTCAAAGCCTGAAACTGTCCCAAGAATGTTTCACCTGTATTTCTATAGCAGCCTCCTAATGGGTAGCTGCCTCCAGTTCCATTTCTCCCACCCATAGCAACCCACTTTCTACACTGCCCCACGAAAAACAGATTTTACCTATGACCAAAATCCTTCAATGACTCCCTGTTGCCTTTAAGATAAAACCTAAACTTAGCAGAATGGTATAAAAAAGTCCTCACCAACTGGCTCCTGATCTACTTCTCCACCTGCATTCTATAGTCCAGTCACACCCAAATGCTTGCAAAACCCCTGCCCAAATGCCAAACCTTGCCCCACATCCCCAAACATCCCTGCACCCTCCTTCTAAGACTCAGCAACTCGGCTCCAGTGTCACCACTTCTGGGAAGCTTCCCCGGGAACATCCTTTTCCCGCTCCAAAATAAATGAACCACTCCTGTCCACCGCATCCTTATTACAAGACTTACTACAGGGAATACTACTGGATATGTACTTAGCAGCTCTCTGTAGTAAGCCTTCAGGCTCTTGGAGGGTGTGTCTCATTTACTTCAAGTCGTAGGTCAAGGTTTGGTCCAGACTACTAACGATAATTTGCTGAACTGAGGTCTCACAAGTACCTAATGACAACTGTACTATCAATTTCTCTTTTTTTTCTTTTTTTAAAGATTGGCACCTAACATCTGTTGCCAATCTTCTTTTTAAAAATTTCTTCTTCCTCTTCTCCCCGAAGCCCCTCAATACACAGTTGTATATTCTAGTCGTAGGTGCTTCTGGCACTGCTATGTGTGGACGCCACTTCAGCGTGGCCTGATGAGTGGTGCCACGTCTACGCCCAGGATCTGAAGTGGCAAAACCCTGGGCCACAGAAGCAGAGCACGCGAACTTAAACCACTTGGCCACGGGGCCAATCCCTATCAATTTCTTTTCACGCATTATGTGGCCCTAAACGGCTCCTAAATACAAGGAGCTTAAAGGGTTATTCTGCTATACTCTCTGTGTTGTCCTAAACTAGTGCCTGGTAAGTCAGAGAATGTAAAGCAACTCTGGCAGTGATTGCTAATTGCCTCCCAGTATCCCTTCCCTTCCTTTTCTTTCAGGACCACAACTCTTGAGTTCCAGCTGGGCATGTGGCCACTCAGCCAGAGATCGGATTTTCCAGCCTCCCTGGTATCTAGGAGTAGACATGGGCCTAAGTTGCTAAAGGGATGCGGGCCTGAGTGATAGGTGTAGTTTCTGGGTCTCATCTTTCAAGTGGTCTGGCATGCCCACCTCTTTCCCAACTCCCACAGGCTAGACCACAGTCCTGGTTATGGGGAGCTGGCTTCACCATACAGAAGACAGACAACATCCTAGGGGCTGGTATAGGACAGGACTAAGATGGGAAGAACTTCAGTCCCTAGATGACTTCATGGGGCAAAGCATACCTACTTGGACCATCTACCTCTAGACTCTTACATGAGGCGGAAGGAGGGAAAAAGGGAGGGAGGGAAAGAACTTATAGCTTATTATTGTTTTTTTCTTCTTCTTCTCCCCAAAGCTCCCCCGTATATAGTTGTATATCCTAGTTGTAGGTCCTTCTGGCTCTGCTATGTGGGACGCTGCCTCGGCATGGCTTGATGAGGGGTGCTAGGTTCGTGCCCAGGATCCAAACCAGTGAAACCCTGGGCTGCTGAAGTGCGGCATGTGAACTTAACCACTTGGCCACGAGGCAGCCCCAGCTTAATCTACTCTATTTTTGGATCTATTATAACAACTTAGTCTATCCCTTAACAAATTCAGCAGCCATCAGAAAGGACGTATCAAAGACGGTTTTAAAGGTTCTGGGTCATGCTGAAATCCTGGGAGCTCTCTCATAGGCATGTGTGCGTGCAGCATTCACTGCATCATCCAGTCAACAGGTGCTCGTTCGGCACCAGCTGTGCTCCAGGCACTGTGCCACTTGCTCAGCAGGGCCCAGGTACTGATGGAGTCCCCGCCTTCATGGCACTTACATTCCAGTTAGGGGGTAAGGGAGTGGGAAGAGAGAGAGACAAGGGTTTATATGGCTAAGGCTCTGAGATGGGGTAACTGGGAGTGGAGGGCTGAAAGGGTGGTGAGAGAAGGTCTCTAGGAGGAGGTGACATTTGAGCTGAGATCTTGTGGGATGGTGCAGGGTGGGGTTCCAGGAAGAGGGGAGAGCAAGCACAAGGCACTAAGGCAGGACAAGGCTCAGCCTGATTGTGCAGCAGAAAGAACAGTGGCTGGAGTGCTGGGAGTCAGGGAAGTAGGGCACGAGGGAGGAGAGGTGTGCAAAGCCAAGGGCCTTAAAGGCCAGTGGAGGGAGTCTGGATCTTAGTCTACAAGACAGGAGATGCCATTAGAACGGTCTATGTAGGGGAGTGACACAAAGTGATTTATGCCATAAACGGACCCCCTGGCTGCTGAAATGAGCTTGTACTGGAAAGGGGCAAGGATGGGACAGCAGTCAGGATGCCTCAGGCAGGAGATGGCACCAGGACCACGGTGGTGGCAGTGGAGAAGTGGACTATATTCTGAACACAGCATTGTTAGGACAGAGAGGGGAGAGGTACAACTCAAGGAAAACTCCTAGGTTTGTGGGTAGAAAAAAATTGGCAGGTAACTGGAGTCTCACTCTAAGATGGAGAAGATGGGGAGAAGAACAGGCGCAGAGGACAGAGGAGCTGTAGGGGCTTTTCTGATGAGCATCTAAGGTTTGCCCTCAAATGACACCAACTCTCACTGTCCCAATTCCCTTCTGGAAAGAAGGAGGTTTGTGATGCCAGCATCAAGTTTGGCTGTAACATGGTGAACAAAATACATGGTGTTCACACTGAACTCATAAGAAATGCTCATGCCTTTAAAGGGTTTACTAATGGAAAGAAAAACCCTTAAAATGCCCTAGGGGAGGGCAATCGAAGGGAGGGAAAGCCCAGATCTACGTTTGTTTGTTTTCTAGACTAAGGTTCCATTTATGACTTTGGTTAAAGAAAAAAAAAAAAAAAAGAGTAGGTTAGAAATGAAGCTTGAAAACCACTGACAGAGTAAAAAGCACTATTTGTTGAGTCCCGTGCCAGGCGGGAGCTGGGTGCTGTAGATAGAGATCAAAGCCAGCCTCTGCCCGCTGAGAGTTTACCACCCAGTGGAGGCTCAGATAAGAAGTGAGGGGCTGGGGGCCGGCTCCGTGGCTGAGTGGTTAAGTTCATGTGCTCTGCTGCGGTGGCCCAGGGTTCGGATCCTGGGCACGGACATGGCACCGCTTGTTAGGTCACATTGAGGCGGCGTCCCACATCCCACAACTAGAAAGACACGCAACTAAGATATGCAACTGTGTACAGGGGGAGTTTGGGGGGATAAAGCAGGGGAAAAAAAAAAAAAAGATTGGCAACAGTTGTTAGCCCAGGTGCCAATCCTTAAAAAAAAAAAAAAACGTGAGGGGCACATTTGGGAGTCTCAGTCCCCACACCTGCACAATGGGGACAAAAGCCCCTACCCACCTTGCAGACGTGCAATGAGGCTCAACAGAGAAAATGTGTAGGAAAATGCTTTCCGAAACTGTGAGGAGTCACCCAATTGTTAATTGGTATGGCTATGTTCCCTCTGAAGGCCTGAGAGAAATTTTTGTGGGCTAGCAAGTGGAATTTTACTTCTTTCAATTACAGCTTCAAACAAATACATATAGCAGTTAAAGAGAAAATTTAGAATAGAATCGTTTCATTCAGAAAATCAGAATGCTGTCTAGAAACTTCCTGTGATAGCATATCTCAAAAGATTATCTTAGTAACATAAAAGAATCCTTTTGGGCTGAAAGATTATTTTGTGTAACAGACTATACTTTTCCATTAAGAAAAAAGAACTTAAGGAGAAGCAAATTAAAAGTTAGTGAAAGAAAAATAGTGAAAATTGATGTGTACATTCCTAACGTCTCAAAATGTTTTTAAAATTGTATGGAAGAAAAACAGTCTTCCAAGGATAAAGTCATGATAGGAACAAAGTATTTCTATACAGGGTATCACAAGATACTTACAGCAGATAAGGCCAAGATTTGTTGTTGAATTGTTTCTTCATCATTACTATCAACCCATGGGGGCACTGCTGCTTCTAAAGGGTTTTTAATGGCAAAGAAGAAAAGAGAAAAACAGGTTACAAGGGTTATACTGCAATCCGTGGTTTGAAGGAATGAGAAAGTTTCCACACAACCATTTGAGCAATTTACTAACAAGTTCCAAATATGAACATTCACCATAATTCCCAGACTTAATGTATGAATCTTACAGACATATAGAGTTAGTAAAAAATTGGACAACACCTTGACGAGGTGACCAAAATCAACATACCAACGAAGGAGAGAGGGCCACTGTGAGCCTCCAGATGTGATACCCTGAGAAGGACACAACATCATTTATGTAGTATTCTGGCAAGAATGCATAATCTGAATCTAATCATGAGGAAATACCTGACAAAGCGCAAACAAGGAATGGTCTATTTAAAAATAGCAGGAGAGGGCTGGCCTGGTGGCACAGCAGTTAAGTTCACATGTTCTACTTTGGTGGCCCAGGGTTCGCCAGCTCAGGCCCTAGGTGTGGACCTACACACCACTTGGCAAGCCATGCTGTGGCAGGCGTCCCACATATAAAGTAGAGGAAGATGGGCACGGATGTTAGCTCAGGGCCAGTCTTCTTCAGCAAAAAGAGGAGGATTGGCGACAGACATTAGCTCAGGGCTAATCTTCCTCAAAAAAAAAAAAGTAGGGGAGGTATTCTTCAAAAATATTAACGTCAGGGGCTGGCCCCATGGTGGAGTGGTTAAGTTCAAGCGTTCCGCTTCGGTGGCCCAGGGTTACACCCGTTCAGATCCTGGGCATGGATATGGCACCGCTCATCAGGCCATGTTGAGGCGGCACCCCACATAGCACAACGATAAGGACCACAACTACAATATACAACTATGTATTGGGGGGTTTTGGGGAGAAAAAGAAGGGAAAAAAAAAGATTGGAAACAGATGTTAGCTCAGCTGTCAATCTTAAAAAAAAAAATTAACATCATAAAAGACAAAGAAAGGTCATGGAAATGTTCCAGATTAAAGGATGCTAGTAGCATATGGGGCAACCAAAGACCCCAAATTGCTAAAACAATATTGAGAAAAAACAACGCTGGAGGCATCACAAGCCCTGACTTCAAAATGTACTACAAAGCCATAGTGATCAAAACAGCATAGTACTGGTACAAAAACAGGCACACAGATCAATGGAACAGAACTGAAAGCCCAGAAATAAAACCGCACATCTACGGACAGCTAATCTTCAACAAAGGTGCCAAGAACATACAATGGAGAAAGGATAGTCTCTTCAATAAATGGTGTTGGGAACAGTGGACAGCCACATGCAACAGAATGAATGTAGACCATTATCTCACGCCATACACAAAAATAAACTCAAAATGGATCAAAGACTTGAAGATAAGTCCTGAAACCATCAAACTCCTGGAAGATAATATAGGTAATACACTCTTTGACATAGAACTTAAAAGGATCTTTTTGAATACCATGTCTTCTCAGACAAGGGAAACAAAAGAAAAAACAAACAAGTGGGACTTCATCAGACTAAAGAGCTTCTGCAAGGCAAAAGAAACTAGGATCAAAACAAAAAGACAACCCACCAACTGGGAGAAAATATTTATAAATCATATATCCGACAAGGGGTTAATCTCCATAATATATAAGGAACTAACACAACTGAACAACAAAAAAAGAAATAGCCCAATCAAAAAATGGGCAGAGGATATGAACAGACATTTTTCCAAAGAAGATATACAGATGGCCAATAAACACATGAAAAGATGTTCAACATCACGAATCATCAGGGAAATGCAAATCAAAACTGCACCAAGATATTACCTTACGCCTGTTAAAATGGCTATAATCACTAAGACTAAAAATAACAAATGTTGGAGAGGGTGTGGAGAGAAGGGAACCCTCATGCACTGCTGGCGGGAATGCAAACTGGTGCAGCCACTATGGAAAACAGTATAGAGATTTCTCAAAAAACTAAAAACAGAACTACCATAAGACCCAGCTATCCCACTACTGGGTATCTACCCAAACAAATTGAAATCAACAATGCAAAGTAACATACGCACCCCTACGTTCATTGCAGCACTATTCATAATAGCCAAGACATGGAAACAATCCAAGTGCCCATCGACCGATGATTGGACAAAGATGATGTAGTGTGTATACAGGTATATATGTATGTATGTGTATACATACACACACACACACACACACACACACACACACAATGGACTACTACTCAGCCATAAAAAAGACAAAATCATCCCATTTGCAACAGCATGGATGGAACTGGAGGGAATTATGCTAAGCAAAATAAGCCAGACCGAGAAAGACAAACACCATATGATTCCACTCATATGTGGACTATAAACAAACACATGGACAAAGAAAACAGTTCAGTAGCTACCAGGGGAAGGGGGCTGGGGGGTGGGCACAGGGGGTGAAGGGAAGTACTTATGTGGTGACAGACAAGAAATAATGTAGAACTGAAATTTCACGATGATGTAAACTATTATGAACTCAATAAAAATAAATAAATAAACAGAAATAAAGGCGGCTAAGAGGGGCTGGTCCAGTGGCCTAGTGGTTAAGTTCGCACGCTCCACTTTGGTGGCCCAGGGTTCACTGGTTTGGATCCTGGGTGCGGACCTATACAAGCCATGCCGTGGAGGCATCCCACAAAGGACTAGAAGGACTTACAACTAGGATATACAACTATGTACTGGGGCTTTGGGGAGAAAAAAAAAAAAGGAGGCTAAGAGACATGACAAAAAAATGCAATACTGTACCCTGCAGGATGCTGTATTGAGGGGAAAAATGTAGAAAGGACATTACTGGGTCAACTGACATAATTAGAATATGCATATTATATCAATGTTGTATTTCCTAAAGCTGGTAACCGTACAGTTAGTGATTATGTAAGAGAATATCCCTAATTCTTAGGAAATACACACTGAATGGAATAGAAAGAAAAACACAGAGCAAGAAAGCAAGTGCAAATGATAATGCGAATGGAATACAAGTTTAACAATCTAGGTGGAGGGCATACAGGTGTTCTCTGTACTACTTTTAGTCTTGCAACTTTTCTGTAAATTGAAATCACTTTCAAACAAAAAGCTTTTATAAAAAGTTACTGTACTTTATTCAGGACAAAAGGTGACAAGGAGGGTGCAAAAGGTGATAAGGAGGGTGCAAGATAAGTGATTAGGAATCGAGAAAAGGGTTGTCAGGAGTGAAAGCAAATGAAGAAAGAAATGGGCAAATCGGGGGGAATCAGCAACAGGCTGGGATCAAATCCTCACTGAGCCTTCAGACGCTAAATGCCGGGAATACCAAGACAACTAACACCCAGCCTATGTCGTTCTGGGCTCACAAGAAAAAGAGATGATTACAACTCAGCAGGATTATCATGCCAGACAACAGAGGGCAACCACCTGGAGAGGTGAGTCCCGCGGAGCTTTCTGTGGTGACTGGGAAGCGGATCCTAGTCTAGGAGGAGTTCAGTGGTGAGTGTGTGCAGGTGGTGTTCAGAGGGAACAGCAAGTGTAGAGGAGTGGAGGCTCAGCTCTACTGTCTGAGCCTGGAGCAGGGCAAGAGGGCAGAGCTAAGGCTGCGGAGGGGGTGGGCAGCACAGAAGATATACATGCAGAGGGTCCAAACAGTTTTGCATAAATAATGCCTTTTTCTATTATGCTACAAAAGTCAAATGGAAGGGACATCCTACTGCTGATAGAAAAGTTATGTGCAGCTTCCTTCCGCCGCAGCTGCCATTGGAGAGCAGCAGCCATGGCCCTGCGCTACCCCATGGCCGTGGGCCTCAACAAGGGCCACAAGGTAACCAAGAACATGAGCAAGCGGAGGCACAACTGCCACCGCGGGCGCCTCACCAAGCACACCAAGTTCGTGTGTAACGTGATCCAGGAGGTGTGCGGCTTCGCCCCGTATACGAGCGGCAAGCCATGGAGCTGCTCAAGGTCTCCAAGGACAAGCGCGCGCTCAAGTTCATCAAGAGGAGGGTGGGAATGCACATCCGCGCCAAGAGGAAGAGGGAGGAGTTGAGCAACGCACTGGCGGCCATGCGGAAGGCGGCAGCCAAGAAGGATTGAGACCCTCGCCTCCCCCCCAATAAAAGGCTTCGCGGAGGAAAAAAAAAAAGAAAGAAAGAAAAGTTATGTGCATGCATGGATGGACACATGGACAGACAGAAAGACACCAGGTTCATTCTTTGGCTCATCCTAAGCAAGCAAATAGTGGCAATTATAATCCAAATTCTGTTAATTATAAGATAAAATAAACATTTTCATACTTTTTAAAAATTAGGGTAAAGGCCCTTCAAAACTTTCTTACCCCATTTAACATGTTGGTCTCCATCTTAAGTCTATTCACCTTAGGCAGCCTGTCCTAATGCTACTTAGCCTCAGATAATGAGGCCCTCTCAAGGCCCAAGCTACTGGTATGGCTGCAAACCCACCCCCCCATTGCTTCTCTCTTCTAGCTATGCTCTCTCTTGGGTAAATGGGCACTGGTTTTGATGGCAGATTTGTTTCATGACTTACCAGCTGAGTGACCTTCAGCAAATTACTTAATCTTGCTGATCCTTCCTTTTATTAAAGGAGATGCTATACACAAACTGCCAGCCATGTGGCAGGCACTCAGAAACTGTCAATTCCTTCCGTTCCTCCCTTCCCCTCAACACTGTAGATGTCTGCTCAGCTCTCTTACTGCCTGACACACTTTTCATTGAGGAGCTCACCAACTCTCATGGTTTCTACATGACTTGACTAATAATCTGTATCACTAGAATTCTCCCCATGCTTCAAACTGGAATAAACTACTGCTAGACCCCGTTCAGTTAATTTAAAGCAGTGCTGACCAACAGAACTTTCTGCAATGATGGAAGTGTTCTGTATCTGCGCTGTCCAATATGGAAGCCACTAGCTCCTTGCGGTTCTGCGGCATCTGAAATGTGACTAGTGCCACTGAGTAACAGAATTTTCCCGATATGCCACCTGCATTCCCTTTCCTGCTTTTGTACGAGTTCCTCTCACCAGGTTATCTACTGGGCACCTCATAACTGAAATTGCCTCTAACCCTTCACACCTGTCCCTCACAGTTCTTATCGCAGAGGCACCAACCAGTTCTAACACCAAGTCTCCAAGCCAGGATCAAACTTACTGCTTCCCATGAATCACTAAGTTATGCTAGTTTGTATAGTTTATTTGTCCCAAAGAGGTGCTTCATACTTTTGAGTTTACCTAGTCGTGACAATGCCTGACAGGAACTTGCCACAGGACTAACTAGTTCTTTTTGAATTTGTGGCACTGCTCAAACCAAGCGAATTATCTCACACTTTTGCCAAATTCAAAGACATGAGGCTAGTTCTGTGTTTGAACACCACCAAACGGTAAAAGTAGGCATTTTGAGGCTTTGTAACTGCAAACATTTAAACAAGCATTTGTCAGTAAAAAATGTATTAAGTTCCCTAAACACTCCATGACTTTTCACGGCCCTCTGTCACTCCCCTGAAAAGCTCTTTCATTTTTTTCTCCTGAAGAGAATGAAGAGGGAGCTAACATCTGCTAAGTGCCTATTATGTGTACAGGATACACTGTGCTGGACATGTTACAAGGTGAAAAATCAAAGCTTCCTCTCTCTCCTTCAGAGCCAGCTCCCCAGAGGGCTGTCACTGGCTGACCTCACCCACCATCCCAGGCGCAGGGAATGACTTCCTTCCTTCCTGCCAACCCCGAAGGTTTGTGAGTTTGTCATCCCAACTAGTCTTTGTGCTACCCAAAGACCGGGACTGTTACTGACACATCTTTGTATTCTCAGAGTCTCAGCGTGCTGTCTGGCATGCAATAGGTGCTCGATAAAATTTGGCAGGTAAGTCAGTCGTGTACAACAAACCTATACCATACCTGATTTTTTTGTATGCTGTTCCTCAACAAATTTTTTCTGCTCCTTCTGAAAATCTCCTATAATTGTCTGTTAAAAAATGCATAAAGAGTCACATTACTTTGAAAAGTTTATTACTAGATAATAATTACATTCAAGATTTCTGAAGTCTGAGACATCTGACTCATTTTCTTCAAATAGAAAGGCTAAAAAAGTGATATTTCCCTCTTTCCCCAACGAAAGGAGAAATTCAACATTTTCGAATTTTAAGTATACAACCCCCTTTATGATAGATTATCTTTTCAAATGCAAAAACAAAATGAGTTAAAAACTGAATTTTTGTGTTATTCCAAAAAACAATAAAAGCCAGGTCAAATCTCATTCTAAGAAATAGTACACACAACAAAGTATGTAAATAACAAGCTATCTAAAGTTTAATTGGTGACCTCCTTAGTTCAAATAATTACCAACATCAATGAAATTCCCTAGGCCTGCACCTTACCACCACAAAAAGTAAACAAACTCACTCCTTAGAGTCTTAACAGGGTTGTTCCTAATGGGCTAGGCCTTTAAAAATTTAAATGAATGATGCAAAGGCATAAATATCTTTGGAAATAGCTACAGTTTAAAATTAAACTCACAATATGAAAAGTTTAGTATTACCCAAAAGTATCAATGTATTTTAAAATACACTAAAATTAAAACCAAAGTTATTTAAATCAAATAATTTATATCATAGCTACTTGTTATATAAAAAGAAAGAGGGGGCCGGCCCCACGACCAAGTTCACGCACTCTGCTTTGGCGGCCCAGGGCTTTGCCAGTTGGGATCCTGGGTGCGGACATGGCACCGCTCATCAAGCCATGCTGAGGCAGCATGCCACATGCCACAACTAGAAGGACCCACAACTAAAAGTATGCAACTATGTACCGGGGTCTTTGGGGAGAAAAAGGAAAAATAAAATCTTTTTTTTAAAAAAAAAAAAGGAAAAGAAAGAAAAAGCTAAGAATCTCAACAACATTTTTTTTTATCAGAATATGATATCCTACTTGGGTTAATCAAGTTCATAAGAAGAAGGCATGATTATATTGGCTGTTAATGAATTTCATAAATTTTGACTTCCAAAAGATATTTAAATGTACCTTATCAATGATGTCATCTATCTTTCCTTCTTCTACTGATTTCTTTATCGTTTGTGCTGTTTCAGCAACTGATTCGGTTATCTTTTTTGTAGCAGCCGTTGCAAAGTTAAACAGATAGTCTGTAAAGAATAAAAAAAGAGTCTAGGCTCCATTCAAGTACAACGGTCTTTATATTGGTGATTTTCCCCTTAAAGAGCTCTTAGAAGAATCTTAAACCATAGGGCACGTTCCTTGTTAATTAGGAGTTGCAACAAGGAATGTGAAGCACTGACAGTCCCCCACTGTCTTGGTGGACTGGCTATCCATCCCGAGCCTCTACTCCATCTCTTTCAAAGACCATTAGCATACTCCCCAGTTCACCGGAGTAGCTGTTTCAAACTTGTCTTGCCGTTCCTCAGTCTCTAGTTCTAACCTGTCTCAGTCCCCTCCCACTTTACAAATAAGATCAAGGCTCTTTTTACTTTCTTTCCTTTCTAGACCCTAAGTATCCCATCTTCATTTTCTCCTTTTGCCCTCCTATTCAAAGAAAAACCGTCCCTCCTTTCCTAGATTAACCCATCCCATGATAAATTGGGGGGAATTTTTAATAAGTAAAAATTTTGGAAAGCCCTAATATAAATATAAATCCTTCTTAACTAATAATGAGAAAATATGTAGAACAAAATTAAAACTGGAACACAAAAACTTTCACCTGTACAAAACAAAACAAAAACACAAAACTAGCTTTCCTGAAGACCTGAACAGACATGTCTCAAGGCTCTATGGCGCTATGGTATAAAGGACTGTACGCAGACGAATACCATTTCAAAGTCCACACTGTACACAATCTGTGCTGCATGAAGTGACCTCAGGCAGCTCTTGAACTGGACCTCTTGGGGGGATGCTCCACGGCAACTGGCCTTTGAATCTCCTCATCTCACAGGAAATACCCTGTCAGGCAGGGCAGTCTTGCCTCTGCTACTTACACCTGCTGAGAGGGCAGGGGGGTTGACTCTCATGATACTCAGGCAGGGAGAAAACCCCCGATAAGAATGGCAAAGGGAGCTTGGCATACCTGCTTAAATAAATCCCACCACTCTGTGGGTGGGATCACTTCCAGAGAATCAGGCAACTTGTCCAACTAGCTGGGAGCAGCCGTAGTATCTCCCAATCTGAATGACCATCTCTCCACTTCCCACATCCTTTACCATTAAAAAATCCACTCTCTCCCACTGTGCCTGGTGGTGGTCATCTGTCAATGACACCAACACCCCACTGTGACTATACCACAGGACACTCTTGTCTCTGGTCTCATTCTTGCCATTCTCTCCTCTCCTATTCTACATTCATATGACCACAAGAAATTCTTGAGTATCTCCAAGAGGCCTCAAATGTTACTCCTTGGTTTGACCCACTTTTATCTGCCCTCCCTTTATCTGGCTAATCCACATCTTGTGGGTCTCCGCTTACAGATCACTTCTCAGGCAATGTTCCCCGGCTCCTTGACAGAAGTAGGCGCCCCTGAGATGTGTCCTTTCAGCACCTGTGTTGCCCAATCACCAATATTCACAACACTCTATCGATTACTTGGTGAATCTGTCTTCTCAGCTAGACTAAAGGCCCATCCTAAGTCTCACTGGGGTAGGGACCAAGGCTGTCTGATTCACCAGTGTATCCCTGTGAGTGACCAGTAAGGCCTTGCTGAATAGATGAACGGGGAGTGACATAATGAGTGCTGAGCTTTAGAGAGAGCCTTCATTCCTCTTCGGTTATGACTAGTCTATTTACCCAAAGTGGTATGAGAAAATGAGTAGACAGCTACACTACTTTGTAAAAATATTCTTTGCAGATACACAAAGAAATCTAAAGTTCTACAAGAGCAGGATTCCCTTTAAGGCTTTCTCAGGAATACGTTTTGAATTAGAATCATCATTTTTATTCTAAGGGAGGACTGTAATTTAAAAACTGGTATTTTAGCAAAATAATTTCAATTCTCAGATTTTCATGACTCCATGGGTGGCATACACTGAACATATTGAGCATTAGAGAAAGCAGAGTTCTCACCCTCAAGGAATGTCCATTTCTAAACAAAGACTGAAAGACAACAAGAGGAGCAAGAGTATTCATTAAACAGGCACTCAGAGAAGGGAGGGAGAAGGTCCCCCAAGAGCAATTAGAGAGCAGCCTGGATTCCGAAGTCAGAGGGAGTGGGAAGTGGGAGAGCACGATGAGAGATTTTCAGGTAAGAAGCCCACAGAGATGAGAAGTGGTTTACTAATTTTGCAAAAAGATCAACTGACACCAAGTGAAAGACAGTTTTTATTAAGCAGCTAGAAAAAATTGAGACTAAGAGTTAACAGGAAGTAACAGGAGTACAATGGCCACTTCAGCAACTTAGGCACAGAGAGGGTCTGAACTGAAGCAGCAACCAAAGAAGAAAAGGAAGTCTAAGTAAAACGTCTGTGAGTGAGTACGCTCAGCAACTTTACGGAAGGAGGGCCAGATCGCCAACATCGAAAGTAGTCATTTCACCTTAATTTTCATTACGTCATTTTAGTCTCACAACCATCCTAGGAAGAGGAGGTATAATCTTCCCAGTTTACAGACAGGAAAGCCGAGGCTCACAGAGGATAAATGATTCATCCATCAAGAGAGGGGCAGACCTCGCTGACTGCCTAGCCAATAGCCTATCTCCTTCCTCCCTGCCAAAACAACCCCAATTTTGGTGGGTGCTCATCAAACCTGGGGGTGGTCTTGGGGACCTCGGACACAATCAAGGTCTTCTTGTTAAGTCTGTTTGATGGACTTTCTGTAATTTGCAAATGACATCACAATAAAGACAAGAGTAGTGTAGGGAACTCAGACAGAGCCTATCCGCCTCTAAAGGGCAAGCTCATACCCCAATCCCATACTACCTCACATCAGATGAGCAAGTGACAGGGCTTGCAGAACTCATGGAATGATGAGGGTAAAGGAAGTAGGAAAGTTCTCAAAGTTCTGAAAAAGCATAAATTTACCAAAGAGAAGAAGGGAGAGTTTAAGGCTTGCTGATAGAATACGAAAATAATAGGCAGATAGTGGTTTCTAAGGCATATACAGGCCATAGAAAATTAATATTCTTATGAAGAGGCTGCTTAATTTTTCAAAAATATTACACTTCATACAATTGTAGAATCTTTGTGTTGGAAGGGACTTTAGAGGTTACCTAATTCAACTCCTACCCAGGTAACCCCACTTCCAGAAATGAGAAGCAGCACATGACTTCGAAGGGCAGCCAATTATTACTGTCATCCATCTCTAATTAGAAAATCCTTTACACTTCCCTTGTCATTTATACCTGTCGGATTTAGACTTGTCCCCTTAAGTAACACAAAATGACTTATTTTCTACAAAAACACCTTTTTAGTATTGTTCATAAGCCACGGGATCCAAGCTCTTGACCATCTGCACTGCTTTCCTTGTGGCAAACCTGGCTTTGTCAACAGAACTGAAATGGCTATTTTACTTCTACTCAAAGCACATATATATTTTCCTACGTACACACTAACTTTTGGAGCCCTTTTAGTTATAAACTAAGCAAGCTGGGCATCTAGAACCTGAAATGCACTTTCCCTACAGAAAAAGAAGAGGATAGCCTAATTAACACAGTTCCACTGCAAATACTAATAGCACTCTCATAGGAGAAGGAAGAGGAGGTGGCCCTTCTTCCCTTCCTGGGCATGGACCTGGATAAAGAGATAAAGAAAACAGACAAAGCTCTAATTTGGTCGACTTTAACAAAAACCAACTAACCAATTTGTGCTGAATAAGAAGTTACTTTGGGGCGTGAGGGCCAAGGATGGGAAGGTTTGGTTTTAGTGAGGGAGTGGAATGCAGGCCTGGGTGTCCACCACTTGCAACTGGTGAGTTGCCTATATTCATAAATAGGTCACCACGAACCAGAAGTATTTAGGGTCCAGTCTTGAAGGCAGGCACTCAACAAATGTTCACACAACAAATGGGACTCCCAGGAGATTCCCTAAGATTTTAAAAGGCTAAAGAAACTAATCTACTTAGTGCGAGTCAGGCTCAGAGATGTTTCACTTCAGTTTTCAAAACATAAATTGGCCTTTTTAAAGATAACATACCTCTTAGGATCAATAAGTAGAGATAAAAAACATCTGATCATCTCTCTCGTCTTTCTGCAGGCTTGGGTATAAACTAGAAACTTTACATCTTTCTAAAATCATAAATTTCAGAACCAAGAGCTCTCATTTATTCAGAAACTTTGCATTCACAATGTGCGTGTGGGTGGGGAGAGGGGTACTGGTGAGGGAAGAGACAGCCGGCAGCACTAAGCTCCAAAGTAGACATCCATATCCAAACATCTTTTAAAAACTATTCACAGGTCTTTATTACCAAACACAAACATGAGGTTGCAAGTTGACAATAAAGCCCTCACTAAGCTTTAAGAAGTCACTTTTGACACTCCTCTGAAGACAAATGAAGATGATTCTCTATGTTCTCTGAAGTTAAGTAAGCACCCAAACGCTGCTTTTCCTAATGTGGTCCCACTCTGATCTACCCCAACTACCTAACACAGCCTCTCTGCTCTAGGCAAGTTCATCTCTTCACATCTCTAGAATATTCCAAACTCCTTTCTTTCCCATTTTCTACACAGAAAATAGTTGTTCCCTCTTTAGTGATTTCTCTTGTGCTCTGTTTGGGGGCGGGGCCTTGGGCTGAGATGATGTACTGCCCGATTTGAGATGATGTCTATTTTCCCCGCCACGCCCCCCCCCCCCCCCCAGTAAACTTTTTGAACGTCCGAGAATTTCTTATTCAAATATGTGTTTCTCCACTCTTAGGCTCCAGTCTCCCCTGTGTGCTTGCCTTTTAATAGATTCTTAAAAAATACTTGCTGAATTTCATATCTACCTTTGCTGAAATTCTCTCACTTGTAGTGCTGTCCGCTTTAGGGCCCACCTTTAGTTTTCTTTGACTATTTAAGCCCGCCAAGGTCTCTCCAGAATCAGAATTACTAGAGCATGTGTTTCTTCTTCAAGCCTACTACTTCTACTCTCCTCCCCAACTACACTGTAAGCTCGGAAAGAGCATAGGCTTTGAACTTAGACTGATGTGGGTTCAAATTCCACTTCTACCACTTTCTGTCAGTATAACTTTGAGCCAATTTAACTCTGGGCTTGTTCCCCCCACTCACTGGGTGTTTAACAGATGAAATGAGATACCGTTCATAAAACATCTAGTAATGAAACTTGCACATCACAGACAGGAATTGGTAGCTACTCTCCCGCCTTAAGGAAAAAACTCCCATTCCACCTTTAAAAAGGAGATGAGCCTCATGGAGGCCTTCAGTAACTCTTCCTCAATCGCCATCGGACAACACATTCTGCCCTAAGGGCAAAAGGCACTTTTTCAGCCAACTCAAGCTCCCAACGTCCCCTGTCGTGGGGGTGGAGAAGTGTGAAGGTGAAAGTCGGCGAGTTCGACAAAAAGATTCCTCCTCAAATCTAAAGACGTGGTGTCACACCGCTTTACTGCGGCCCTGTTCCCAATGTTTACACACTTTGCAAAGAATGACATGTCACCAGGAACTTCAGGCAAAGGATTTGACTGCTAGATGAAGCTTCAGCCTCGCCCAGATCCTCACCAACGTCTTCCGTTCCCGAGAGGACCGACCGACTGACACACCCTCCTCCCCTTCCCCCCACCCCACACCTCGGGACCAGTCGCGCCCACGCCCCGGGGGCGTCAAGAGGAGGGATGCGGGCACTGTGCGCCACTCCATGGTCCCGCGGGCCGGGGGAGACTCACTGCCGAGTCCTTTGGCCTGGTGAAGAAGCTCCTGGTCCCCCGTTTGCTGCGGTGCCGGCTCCGCCACCGTCTCGGAGCGCTGCTCGGGTGGAGCGTCTCCCTCGGGCTGCCCGTCTCCCTCGGATTGCCGGCCACCCGCCGCCGGCTGCTCCAAGCCAAACCAACTGCTCAAACCCCGGAACATCCCGCTCGCGGGGCCGCCGCCGCGGTCCGGGCCACTGGAGACCCCAGCGCTCACTGCCCGCTCCTGACTCCACAATGCGCGTCTCCCAGGGAGATGGCCGGAAGTGCGACCCCGGAGCAGCCCGTCTAGCCGTCTCCCCGCCTCTATGGCAACTCTGCCGCCAGCCGCTCAGGCGTCACTTCCTGCCAAAGGCCCCGCCCCCGCTGGCGGGTTGTTTCGGTAACTGCATTGCGCGCGCGTGGAAAATGGTCAAAGGGTTTTCCCCACGTAGTCTCGCCCCGCCCCTATTTCTTCTTTCTCAGCTTCGTTGGTGACGGCCCTGGGCGTGTGAACGGCGTCTTTGTCACTCTCAGCAGCGTGGCTGGTGATTTAGCCTCTCCTTTTCGAGTCCAGCCGGACCGGCTCGCGGAAATCGATGTCTTTAGCCTCCTCCTGAGTCCAAATAAAAACTAGCCCGGGGCCTCTCGGTCCGACTACCGATTTACAGAGGGAATACAGAGGACAGAGGAAAGTGTTAGAGGACACCACGGGATGCGGGGAGCAGAATCTAGGCTGTGAGAAACCACAGGACAAACAACGTTGTTTCTTCAACTAAATTGCAAGGAAGTAGGGGAAGGGGAACCTATAGATTAAAAACGATTTAAGAGACATAACCCAGGGCAATTTGTGGATTTTATTTGGATTCTAATTCAAACAAACACATTCGGGAAAAAAATATGACATTTGTAAGAATCGGACATTTGGGCACTAGATAGTTCATGAAATTAAGGGGTCGTTTTAAAAATTTTAATTGTACACATAAAGTTTATCATCTTAACCATTTTTAAGTGTATAGTTCAGTAGTGCTAAGTGCATTCACAGTGTTGTGCAACTAATCTCCAAAGCTTTTGTTGCAAAACTGAAATTCTCTATATGTTAACTCCCCATTCTCCCCTCCCGGCAGCTTCTGGCATCCACGCTACTTTCTGTCTTTATGAGTTTGACTACTCCAGGAACACAATAAGTGGAATCACACCGTATTTGTCTTTTTGTGACTGGCTTATTTCACTTAGCAAATGTCCTCAAGGTTCATCCATGTTGTAGTATGTGTTAGAATTTCCTTAAAATTCTCCCTTAGACTACCTTTAAAAAGGCTGAATAATATTCCCTTGCATGTGTATAATACCACATTTTGCTTATCCATTCATGTGTTGATGGATTTAGGAATTGCTAATTTTTTTTTTAAAGATTTTCTTTTTTCCTCTTTCTCCCCAAAGCCCCCCGGTACATAGTACATAGTTGTATATTCTTCGTTGTGGGTCCTTCTAGTTGTGGCATGTGGGACGCTGCCTCAGCGTGGTTTGATGGGCAGTGCCATGTCCGAGCCCAGGATTCAAACCAACGAAACACTGGGCCACCTGCAGCGGAGCGTGGGAACTTAACCGCTGGGCCACGGGGCCAGCCCCAGGAGTTGTTAATTTTTAAATGTGGTAATGGTATTGTCTGCGTGTGTTCAAAGGAGTTCTTTGTTTTTAGAGAATCAAACTGAAATATTTATCAATGAAATGACTGGATGTCTGACAGTTGCTTCAAATTAATACAGGATGGGGGCAAATGGGTAGGGAGATGGATGAAACAAGCCTGGCCATGTGTTGGTCATTGTTGAAGCTGGGTGGTTATACTTTTATGTCTGCTTTTCTGTATATTTAACGTTTTCCATAATAACATGTAAACAAACGAACAAAAAAACTGGGTAGGTGAACAACTACCTCATTCAGAGCAGAGAATTCATGAAGCATATTTCTCAAGTAGTCTCAAGCAATCTGTTGGGGAAGGACACCCATTATTCCTTCTCCCACCATTTGGAGAAGAGTAGCCTAGTTCCAGTGACCTGTGTGAATATGTGGGGGCCAGAGTACAGTTCTGATTGCCCTGCTGTCTGGTTTTCCAGCCTGAGTATATTTCCATATCAGGGCCAGGACTTTAGCTTAACAACTCCAACCTGTTTTTTTTTTCCAAATACCTTTATTGAGATATAATTTACCTGTTTAAAGTGTACAATTCAATGGTTTTTGGTATATTACACTATTAATTAAAAAACTGTGGTAAAATATATATAACAAAATTTGCCATTTTAACCATTTCTAAGTGTACAATTCAGTGGCATCAGTGACATTCCATCATGTTTTTAGAGTCTGCGTATTGATTCAGCTTTGAAAGTCAGGACACATCTTAGGACCAATGCCTTTCTAGGACTTATTAAATCAGTGAGAACCTGAAAGTGGTTGACATTTTGTAGAAAAAGGATATTTGGTTCAAGTATGATTGTAATGAGCGCGGAATTTCAATCAGAAGCCTGGGGGGGGGGGGGTTCTAACTCCACTATCTAATAGGTGAATAATCTTGATTTGTTTCTCCTCGTTCCTGCCCTTCAAGTTTCTTCATCCGAAAAAGGAACATTGTGCTGGCCCTTCCCATAGCAGAGGTGGGGCCCGCCCATTCAGCCTTACTTCACCAAAACCACGGTGAAGGCTGTGTTCCCCAGGGGACAGGCAGTTTTATAATCATTCTGAAAGGTAGAATTCTTCAAAATAAAAGATTATAAAAGAACATGAGCAGTCAACTTAATGCCGGACTTCCTTTTCATCTCTGTCATCCTCTCAAGGGCCCAGCACAATGCTATGCTGCCAGTAGGCCATGAATAAACACTGGAATCAGGACACACCCTTATCCCACACAAATCAGTTGATCTGAAGCCTGTTATCAAATTTTTCTCCCATTTCGTATTAATAATACAATAGTTATAATAACCCCTTTGTAGTCACAAAATATCTTTTGTTGGGGCTGGCCCGGTGGTGTAGTGGTTAAGTTCGCACACTCCACTTTGGTGGCCTGGGGTTTGCAGGTTTGGATCCCGGGCATGGCACTCATCAACCCATGCTGTGGCGGTCAGTGTCCCACATACAAAATAGAGGAAGTTGGCACAGGTGTTAGCTCAGCAACAATCTTCCTCAAGCAAAAAGAGGAAGATTGGCAACAGATGTTAGCTCAGGGCCAATCTTCCTCATCAAAAAAAATAAATAAATAAAAAAATAAAACCCAAAAAACCTTTCATCCATTAGTCTCATAGATGGTAAGGATGAGGCCCTACATCCTGTGAAGAGTCTGGCTTTGAGGACAGACATTTTGCCTTGATGTCCTAGCTTTGCAACTCATATTAATTAACGTACCTTTGGTCAGGGCACTTCACATCTCTAAGCCTTGGGTTCTTCATTATAAAAAGGGGATCATAATAACTGTCCTGGTTGTAAAAAGGAAATCAAGTACTGAAATGTGGAAGGAAACTTTACATATGTGACAGGTATTAGTATTGCCATCGAGGTCAACCCATTGCACAAACATCCTTTCCACTGGGCCCTCTGGAGGACTTGTTTCATTAACAAACTCCTCCATGCCTCTGGCCTTTTTAGAAGGTGTTTCCTCCTTTAAAAAAAAATGTACTTCCTTATTTTTTGGCCTTGGAGACTTGGGTCTCCCCTGCTGAGCAGAGCCTCTGCTCATTCTGCCAGAAGTTGGCGTCACTGTCCCCTGCTCTTTACTGCTTCTTCCACGACACTGCTCTGTCATCCTTGGTGGGGAGAAACTCTTTTGCTTTGAAATTCATTTAATTTTGCCATACAATCCTCTACCCTACCTTGTTATTGTCATCTATTAGCTTCAGAGTCACTCTCCACATTCACTGACAACTTGATTCCTTGACCTCACCTGACTCCTCCAACTTCCGCCATCCTTCCAGGGCCCTGGATGTACCACACGCTAGCCTGGGGGCACTAGACCCAATCCCAGTGATGCCCATCTCACTTGACTCGTTTCAGCAGTCACACCCTAAACCGTATCATTCCCTGTAAGTGCTTCCACACTCTGGTGACAACTCTCGAGTTCCCATAGGCCCTTGTCTTTGGTCCTCTCTTTTCTTTCTCCTAGTCTATCAGCTTCCTGCTGCTCCCCTTCCTTTCCTCTGTGTACTAGACCCCTGGACCATTCCTACAATCACATTCTTTCAGCGCCCTAAACTTCCTCCCTCTCTTGTCCTTCCATTCTAGTCAACCGGCAAACTCTGGTTTTATCACAAGTATCTATATTTATATATCCGCCTATATATATCTTGCAAAATTATAGCTGGACATCATTACACAATTGTGGTTTCTAAACTCCACCAGGTCCTCAGTGACTTGTCTAACTTGGCACTCTAGCGACTCACACTGGTTAGTGAAAATTTTCACCACTTTCCTAACCCTTCCATCTCACTCCAAACTCTTCTATCGTCCATAGTTAGATCCTTTCTCCTTCAGTGGTTTGTGTGTTCTTCCCTTCGCCTTAATAACCTCCTGTGTCCTTTTCCAGCCTCCAAATACTCTTAAAAAGTCACTGGGTGAAGCCCTAATTGTCCTCCCGTGCCCCCACATTTTTTTCTTTTTTGCAACACAGAGTATTGTTCTAGGAGCTTTCCCGATTCCAGCAGACTGTAGACCTTGCCCAGACTATGAGCCCCTCCAAGGCAGGAATCCTGTCTAATTTTCGTCCCCTCCTCAGCACTCCTGCAGTTCCTGGCGCGCAGCAGGGGACCCACGAACGTTTGTGGCAGAGTGAAGTTCTTCACAGCCGTGCGAAGTGCACAGGAGGCCCCGGCCAGGCGCTCGGCTCGCACGGGGCCGAAGCTCGCGGAAACGTGGCGCTCACTCGCATCCCCGAAGTGCTGTCGCTAAGGGAGCCCCGGAGGGGAGGGGCAGCCCCGGGCTGAGCGAGGCCTGGGGCCAAGTGCGTCCAGGGAGGACGGTGACGGGAAGCTGCGCCGGAGGAGCCACTTTTTAGACGCTGTTTCGGAGCACTGCACAACCCCCCAGCTCACCGGCGTGAGTCAGCGGGGCCGGCGGGGTCGGCGAGGGAAGGGGGGCGAGAAGGGCGCCGCGCACCCGGGGCCGGCGCGGGTGGCGACTGGGGACACCCCTAGCGGCGGCCCCCTCCCCAGCCCGACAGGTGAGCGCGGGCTGGCCGCAGGGCGGAGTCCGGCGTCCCCAGCGGCCACCCTCCCGGCGCCACCGCCACCGCGCAGGTAAACCCCCGCCCAGGCCTCCCCGGGACCCCCAGGGCCTCCGCACTGGGGTCCCCCCGCGTCTCCAGGGTCCCTCCCCCCGCCGCCCGCGCCCCGCGCCCCGCGCCCCACGCCCCGGCGCGCACGTGTGGCCGCGCGCCTTTGTCCTCTCCCGGATGGCGCCCTCGCGGTGTCCGAGAGGGGCCAGGCGCCGGCCGCTGCCCCGCACCCGGAGCACGCAGACCGCGGGCGGGCCGGGCGCAGTGGCCGGGGCCGCCCTGCCCGCGCGCAGCGCCCAGCGCCCAGCGCCGTCGGAGCCCTGCCTGCGGCGGCCTGCGCCCGGAGTCGGCCGCGTCGCCTCCCCGGGGTGCGCTTCTCCCCGCCCAGGCCGCGGATCGGGGCGCCAGGCTGGCCGCGCCCCCAGCGCCATTCCTCCCGGGCCACGGGGGCCGCAGAGCCCGGGGCTGGCGCGGGCGGAAGTGCAGCCCCGAGCCGAGAGAAAGAGCTGGTCTGTCGCCTGCCCCGCCCAGGGCACTCGTTAGACAACGACCCTCGCGTTTCCTCCATGATAGCTGCTTAGGGCGCCCTGTGCCTAAGTAAGCTGCTGCTACAAAATAGCTTTTCTTTTGCAATAATTTTTACAACTTTGATGTGTAATTAACATACAATAAAATCTCCCCCATTTTAAGTGTGCAGATGGGGGATTTGACAAATTATACCCCCGTGTAACCACTACCCCAACGCAGACATAAACCGTGTCCTTTACTCCGGGAAAGTTCCCTCATGCCCCTTTCCAGTCAATCCACAACCCCCCCTCCCTTGATTTCTATCGCAGTTTAGTTTTGCCTGTTCTAGAGCTTCATAAAATGGGATCATTCGGTAAGTACTCTTTTTGTTTTCGGCTAACATTACTTTTTAAATGGCCGTGTTTGAGAAGGTGTCTCTTGGTGCTTCTGATGTTTTTAGTTGTTCTGGGCCTGCAATGCCCAGTGTGGGAGCCACTCACCACGTGTGGATCTTGAATACTGAAAATGTGGGGTGTCTGAAGTGAGATGTGCTGTTCAGTAGACACACCTAATTTCGGAAGACTTAGTTAAAAAAAAAAGAGATGTAAAATATGTCACTAATACATTCTCATATTGATTATGTGTTAAAACGATAGTATTTTGGATACATTGGGTTAAATAAGATATTGTTCAAGTTAACTTCATCTGTTTCTTTTTACTTTTTTAAAATGGCTACTAGAAAATTAAAAATTACACAGGTGTAATGTTTTTATTGGACAGTAGACAGCGCAGCCCTACACACTCCTGTTTTGCAGATAATTGGTTCTGCTCACTGTCTATAAGAGTAAACGAAAACCTCAGTCTTCACACAGGAAAAAACCTCCCGATTCAGGGAACTAGCCTGAAGAACTTGCCTTTTCCTGTAGTTTTAAAACTTTGCTTCAAACTTACTTGTTTGCTTAAAAGAGGTGAAAAGGACTTGGTGTCTCCTTGGTATTAAGTGATATTTTCAAGAAGGACTTTGTAAAATATTTAATGTACTTAAACAAGGTATCTTATGCTTTTGAAAATATAGAAAACTAACGATTGCCTACAACGCAACCACCTAAATATATAAAAATTTAGCATTTTGGTGTACTTTTGACCAGTTTTAATTAAAAAAACATAGTTGAGATAATATCATATTCAATTTTATATCCTGCTTTGTTCATGTAACAAGCATATCTTATATGAAAGATTCTTAGGCTTTTTGATAACCACATAATGTGACTTCACATGGATACACTCGTTTTCTATGGCATTTTTTGATTTTGCTAACTCTTACTAATGGGAAGTCATTTTAATAGGGTGACAGTGCCAGTATAAGGTACAATTACAACACTGCTTATTTGCCCCTTAATCCCACGGGAAAGGTGAAGTCCAGGAGGGCAGGGACCTTGACTTTTTGTTCACCTTCCTATCCCCACGACCTGGCAACGTATCAAGCATATAATAGACATTCAATAAACATTTGTGAACTGATTGAATCAGTGAGTAGATGGTTCTGAAAAATGAGAATGAATAACTTTTATCTAGCACTTGGGCACTCTCTTTGTCAATGCCCACATACCTCTGTAAAGTGGCCGCTGTTGTTATCTTTGTGTACTGCATAGGTAGAGAAAATCGACGTCTAGAAAAGTTGAAGAAGTTGCCCAGCGTCATAGCTGTAAATGACAGTCAGCATTGGAACCCAGGTTGTCTGACTCCAGAGGAGGGGCACTTATCAAAATAGAGGAAATCAACAGTGGGATGGGTAAGGGAGGGCAGTGAAGAAATTACCACTATAAAGACTACCTGGGCCAGTAAGAGTGGAAAGAGATGAATATTCAGATACATTTTGGATCTACAGGAGGAGCATCTGGGTTTAGATTGAGAATCCTAGCTCAAGGGAGTGGATGGCCAGGTGGCTAGTGAAGAGGAACAATGGCATTGAATGTGATCAACTGTAGTGTGTAGAGAAAGGCAGGCCCAGGGACTTAGGAAAGCCATTTGGGATGGGACATGTATATATATATACATATTTAAAATTTTTCCTTTTTGTTTCTCCCCATGCCCTCCAGTGCATGGCTGTATATATATATTTTTAGTTGTAGGTCCTTCTAGTTGTGGCATGTGGGACACCGCCTCAGCATGGCCTGACGAGCGGTGCTGTGTCCGCGCCAGGATCTGAACCGGCAAAACCCTGGGCTGCCGGAGCAGAGCACGTGAACTTAACCACTCGGCCACGGGGCAGCTCCACTGGACATGTATATTTTGAATGGCTTCATTTTACTCGCCCTGACCACGATCGGCTAGTTCAAGTTAAACTCACAGCTCTAAATTGAAATAACTTTACACCTTTAAGTTCAGATCATTCCTTTTGAAAGTAGAGGAAACTACAAAGTCAGAATGAGCATTGCTTTGAGGAGGACAGACAAATAAGATAAACGGGTAGCTGAAATCATTCCTACCTGATTGCATTTGTGCTTAATTTCTAGGTATTTTAAAAAATTTGTGAATTACAATAAAAAGTGAGATTTATAGTTATTAGCTCTTGTTAGTTACTCTCTTTTTTTGCAGTTGTAATTTTATGTTAGTGGTCTTACTCAGTTGTCCATTTGCCTGCCACGACTACACAGATGTTACTGTTAAGGCCTATTTTCATGTGCAGGCAAGGCCCCTATACAGGCTCAAGGGAAGAACAATAGTGCTCAAAATAAAGAAAACCAAATAGCTATTGGGCTTTCTGTCTGCCTCTAGAACGAACGGGTTTAAATCAGACAGCAGCAAAAAAGTCAAGTGAAATTTCCATGTGACATAATATTTTCTTTTTTTTCCTGCTTGGATATTCCTGCGTGGTAAAACTGATGGGTAGTGATTCAGTGTTCAGCATGCTTAGTTAAGGAGGATACATTTATTATTAGTAGTAGTGATGTTAATAGCTAACTTTTATTAAGTTCTTACTACATGTTAATATAGGAGTTGATTTTGATCCCCTCTATACCAGACATCAGCAAACATTTTCTGTAAAAGGCCAGATAGTAAACATTTCAGGCTTTGCGGGCCAGAAGGTCTCTGTTGTTGCAGCTACTCCATTCTGCCATTGAAGCAAGAAAGTGGCCATGGACGATATGCAAATGAAAGGGCGTGGCTGTGTGCCAATAAAACTTGATTTATGGACACTGAAGTTTGAATTTCATACAATTTTAATGTGTCATGAAATATTCTTCTTTTGATCTTTTTAAAATCATTTAAAATGTAAAAGACATTGTTAGCTTGGGGACCACACAAAATCAGTGGGCCAGATGTGACCTGTGGGCCCTGGTTTGCTGCCCTCTGGTCTATATTAGCTCAATTAATCCTCACAACCACCCATGAGATTTTTTTTTTATGTTGGCATATTTGAATATTGATTTTTTTAAAACAGAGACTTTAGAGCAATTTCAGGTTCAAAGCAAAACTGAGCAGAAAGTACTGAGTTCCCATATACTCCCTGCCCCGACATGCACAGCCTTGCCCACTATCAATATTCTGAACCAGAGTGGTACATTTGTTACAACTGATGAATCTGCATCGACACATCGTTATCATTCCAAGTCCATAGGTTACATTAGAGTTTGTTCTATGAATTTGAACAAATGTATAGTGACATGTATCCACCATTATAGCATCACACAGAATAGTTTCACTGCCCTAACAATCCTCTGTGCTCTGCCTTTGTCCCTCCCTTCCCCCGAACCCCTGGCAACTACTGATCCTCTTACTGTCGCCATAGTTTTGCCTTTTCCAGAATGTCATATAGTTGGAATCATACCGTATGCAGCCTTTTCAGACTGGCTTCTTTCACTTGGTAACACATATTTGAGGTTCCTCCATGTCTTGCATGGTTTGATAGCTCATTTCTTTTTAGTGCTGAACAATATTACAAGGGACTGGTATTTTTTATTTCATGTCACAGATGAAGAAACAGGCACAGAAAGGATTAGTAACTTGCCCAGGTACAGCTCGTACAGATCCGTCTGACTCCAGAGCCTGTTCTCTTAAAAATTATACCATGCCTCTGAATCCCAGAGAAATTTGGTTTCTCATGATGAAGTTTGTCACATGATAGAGTTGAGGTCAATGGAAATCAGGGTAATGGAGCCGGCCACTTTGCTTGTGGAAAGCAGCCACAGCGTCCTGCATATCAACAAAAATTAGCAACCTAGAAGATAAGATTTTGTTTCAAAAGTTTCAGATATTGAGTTTAGATAGAAGAATGTTGTATGCTTTTGAAATTCTGGTTTAACACACTCTCTACTGGGTTGAGAAAATGTTTCTCTTCCCTGATCCTTCATTTTATTACCTTTCAGATTCTATCCGGGTGCCGGCACCCAGCCACTCCTCTGCCAATGAAGTACATCCTGGTCACTGGCGGGGTCATCTCGGGCATCGGTAAAGGGATCATCGCGAGTAGCATTGGGATGATTCTGAAATCATGCGGGCTCCGAGTGACTGCCATCAAAATTGACCCCTATATTAACATCGACGCAGGCACTTTTTCCCCTTATGAGCACGGTATGAAAGAGAACCACTTCTCCCTTATAAAGCACTGAGTTAAATTGCCGTTCTTTCTGGTATTTTGGGTAATTTCTTGATGATAAGAGTATTAGAAGTAGAGTCGCTGAATCACACATTATGAATATGTGAATGTTCTCATGGTTGTTGATACATTTTTTCAGCTTGCTAATGACATTCCAAATTAGTCCACATTTTTTGAAAAACTGCGTGAGAATACCATTTTCATTGTACCTTTTGCAGTATGGATCGTGCTTTGTTTTATTGTATCATAAAGGTAATATATTTCTTTTAGCCTGTCATTGTTAAGAGGAAAATTCAGACTATATAGAATATATTGACAATATAGAGGGCATGAAGAAAATAAAAATCATCCATTTCCCACTGCTTGGAGTAACTATGATTAATGTTGACATTTTGATGTATGTACTAATTATTTTTAAAAAGGTGTTAGGACTTACATATTTTCTCTTTAAACTTTTTACGTACAAACAGGAAAGTGCATAAATCATAAGTGTACCACTTGTTGAAATGAACATACTGTGTAACCAGCCCACAGATCAAGAAACAGAAACGGCCCCTCATTCCCCTTGCAGTCTATCCCCTGCCAAAACCACCAGGGTAACTGCTATCCTGTCTTGTAACACCACAGATTAGTTTTGCTTGTTTTTGACCTTTAAATGAATTGAATCTTACAGTCACATTATTTTTTGATCGAATTTTTAACACAATGTACTGTGGATATTTTTATATATTCTGTACTCTTAAAGGCTGCACAGAGGCTGAACAATAATAAGAAATAATTTTCAATGTATTGCTATTATAAACAATACTGTGATGGAAATCTTTAAAATTTATTTCTTTAGATGGGTAGCTATGGTTTTCAGGCTTTTGACACATAATGCATATTGCCAAAGGTGTTTAGGTTCACGATCCCTTACCTACAGCTCTGAAATACAAAAAGTTCTGAAAATTTAAAATTCTTCATATGTTTGTGGCTATTTATAATCTTTTCCCAAGAGTTTTGAGAATAGAAAAATCTTCATAAAGCTGTGCCTATTTCTAGTCTTTATTTCACTTGGAATGTGCTTGATTATGGGTTGCTTTTGGGGTGTTTTCTAATATATGGAAAGTGTTCTGTATTACCTTTCTATGATTGGAAAAATGCCAAATTCCAGTTTCCATCTTGTCTCCAAGAATTTTCCAATAAGGCTTGTGGACCTGCAGCAATTTATATCGTCATCAAGAGTGTATATGAAGGTCCGTTTCTTTATGCCTTTGCTGAATATTATTCTTTAACTTTACTAACCTGAGAGTAAGCCAAAAAAGCAAAAAAAGTGTATTTCATTGTTTTTTTTTTTTGAGGAAGATTAGCCCTGAGCTAACATCTGCTGCCAATCTCCCTCTTTTTGCTGAGGAAGACTGGCCCTGAGCTAACATCTGTACCCATCTTCTTCTACTTTACATGTGGGGCGCCTACCACAGCATGGCTTGCCAAGTGGTGCCATGTCCACACCCGGGATTCGAACCGGCGAACCCTGGGCTGGCGAAGTGGAACATGCGAACTTAACCACTGCACCACCGGGCCGGCCCTATTTCCTTGTTTTAATTTAGATTTCTTTGATTTTCATGTTGTCTGTAGAATGACTTATTCAAGTCTGTGGCAGATTGTATTTTGTTTGAAACTATTCCTTCTGTGGAGTAAATTTCCCTGCCCCATTGACTTTGGACTTCAGCCACGTATGGTGGTTAACTCGTACTGGTTTGTTTGGAACTTTCCTGGTTTGCAAACAAAGTCCCGCGTCGTGGGAGCCCTGTTAGTTCTGGGCAGACTGGAGAGGTTCGTCACATTGTTTGGCCATGCGATTTGTTTTGTCCTATGGGATATAAGCGAATATGACATATGCCTTGTTGAAGCAGAAATTTTCAATGCTGCCTGACCCACAGCCCCCATGTAACGTGAGGGAGAAATCAATAAATGTTTTGTAAGCCACTAAGATTTTAGGGTTGGTGGTATGCAGCAAAATTGACCAATGCCATGTAGAATGCCAGTTTTCCTTTGAATTATTTTCTTATGATTTTAAAGAGTACTTTATGTAAATATATTAACCTACATTTACCACATGTATATATTTTTACTCTGTTTGAAATATGTCAATACTACCTCTATTAGTTGCTGATAAATTCAATTTACCATTTATGTGATTAAATGTGTCAACTGTTTCCTTTATGGCTTCTGCCTTTGATGTCACCTTTAAGACTTCTCCGCCCCAGGAATATTTAAATAGTCATCTATATTTTCTTCTAGCACTTTTATAGTTCCCTTTGACTTGACTTTAACATTGTTAACACATGTGGAATTTAATTTGGTGGGAGGTGAGGATGTAACAATTTCTTTTCTAAATTTTTTTCTGATTAACCAACTATTCCTAATGGCATTTATCAAAGATATTATCCTTTCTCCATTGACTTGAGATACCACCTTTTATTATATACTAAATTTCTGTCTGTAATTGGGTCTGTCTTTGTGCTCTGTTCTGTTCCAGATCTCTGTTTATTCCTGCCTACCAATTTTTTTTTTTTTGAGGAAGATTAGCCTTGAGCTAACATCTACTGCCAATCCCCCTCTTTTTGCTGAGGAAGACTGGCCTTGAGCTAACATCCATGCCCATCTTCCTCTGCTCTATCTGTGGGACGCCTGCCACAGCATGGCTTGACAAGTGGTGCGTAGGTCCGCACCCAGGATCTGAACTGGGCCGCTGGAGCGGAAGGTGTGAACTTAACCACCGCACCACTGGGCTGCCCCTGCCTACCATTTTAACAGCTGCAGCTTTTTCTTATCAAGTAGGTCAGGACTTTCCTCATTATTCCTTTTCTTCTTTTTTTTGACTTCAAAATATTCGTCATCTTCAAGATTAACCTGGGAATCATTTTGTCAACCTTTACAAGAAATCAAATTGGAGTTTTTCACAGATATTGCTTTAAATTTATGAATTAATTTGGCGAAGACTTAAAACACTGAAAATATTAACTGGCCCATTCAGGAACTTTCTAAATGGCTTTCATTTTATTCATACCTTCTTTTATGTCTCTGAAGTAAGGTTTTTAAGTTTTCTTCATATAGATCCTACACATTTTTTTGAAGTTTATTTCTGTGTATTTGTGTGTGTGTGTGTGTGAGGAAGGTTGGCCCTGAGCTAACGTCTGTGCCAATCTTCCTCTATCTTATGTGGGATGATCCCACAGCGTGGCTAGACGAGTGGTGCTAGGTCCACACCTGGGATCTGAACCTGTGAACCCCAGGTCACTGGAGGGGGGCATGTGAATTTAACTGCTACGCCACTGGGCTGGCCCCTGAAGTTTATTTCTGAATATTTTATCTACTTTAATTTGTGATGATATTGTTGATTATTTTTTTAAGTCATGTATTAAATTCCTTTATGTAATACAGACCTTTTTGGATAGTTTGGTTTTGTGTATTTGTTGATGTTATCTTGTTCCATATTTATATATATTGAAATATATATATGTATTTCAATCTTCATTTACTCATTGTTATTTGGTATAGGAGCCTTTATTTTCATTTTTTTGTGTGTGTATTTTATTTTGGTAATCATACCTGTTTTTCTTCCAAATTAACTTTAGTATCACTGTCAGGTTAAAAGAAAACCTATTGGAATTTTAATTATAATTACATTAAATCTAAAATTATTTTTGAAGACATCTACAGTTTTTCTTTCTTTTCTAGAAACATAATGTGTACATACTTTTAAAATTTAAGAATTTAAAATTTAGTAATTTAAAATATAGGAATTTAAATATCAAGACCTTTGCCATATATCTGAAGTACTGGCAAACTGGATTTGGCCTGAATTAACTAGATTTCAGAGATTGTCCCTTATTTGTCAAAAGTTAAGCTGATCAAAGTAAAAAGACTTTTCCATACGTTGGTGATTCCTGATTAACATGAGAAAGTGGAATTTGAACTGGAAATACAAAAATATTGCAGTTTCATCAGTTTACTCTTTTATCCTTAGAGACCTTCTCGACCACACCTAGTTACCTTATGAGGGAGACATAAATGAGGATACAAAAGTTTTCTGATTAGGTTTGTAAGCTAGCCAAACTTTTTTGCTATAAACATCTCACAATAGGAGTAAATGAGAGAATTTCCTTAATCAGAGGGAAGTTCAATTCTTCAAGGTGGCTTTAGAATGCTGGACTCCTAATTGATGCCTCAAGTGAAACTGGGGACCCCGAGACATGCCCAGTAGTCAACACAAGTGCTCCCCATGTGATTAGGTCTTCATCTATATCCTTTTTCATGGTGCTGTTGTGCAGCTGGCTTACTGCACACACTGGCTTTTTTGCCTCGCTCTCACCAAGTTGCCCTGTGGGCTACCTGGGGCCCTGCTTTTCATCTACTGTCTGTTTAATTGTGGCTTTAACCAAGATGAGAATCAATTAAAACTTTCTTATGCCAATTCCACAGTCCAGGATACTGATGCTTTGAAGTAAATTGCTATTTATTTTTAAAATTGCTGTTTTAAAGTCCCTTTTCTATGTGATATATGATGAATTTGGAAAAGCTAAATCTCGAAGACAGAATTTCAGTAAGCATTTAAAAAATACCGTAATAGGGGGCCAGCCCCGTGGCCGAGTGGTTAAATTTGTGTGCTCTGCTTCAGCCGCCCGGGGTTTCACTTGTCAGGTCATGCTGAGGTGGCGTCCCACATAGCAGAACCAGAAGGACCTACAACTAGAATATACAACTATGTACTGGGGGGCTTTGGGGAGAAGAAGACAAAAAAAAGAAGATTGGCAACACATGTTAGCAAATCTTTTTTAAAAAAAGAAAAAACTATAATAGGATACTAGAGTTTTTCTGATACATTTTCATGGCTAGAATTGAATTGTTGTTTTCCCATCAAAATAAGGAAATGGTGATAGAATGTGGCTTATAAATAAGTCTTTTATCAGCTCTTTAATATAACACGCTCGGGGCCAGCCTGGTGGTGCAGCGGTTAAGTTTGCACGTTCCTCTTTGGCGGCCCGGGGTTCGCTGGTTCAGATCCTGGGTGTGGACATGGCACCACTTGGCAAGCCATGCTGTGGTAGGCATCCCACATATAAAGTAGAGGAAGATGGGCACGGATGTTAGCTCAGGGCTAGTCTTCCTCAGCAAAAAGAGGAGGATTGGCGGCAGATGTTAACTCAGGGCTAATCTTCCTCAAAAAAAAAAAAAATAACATGCTTATCTTTGAAAAACAATCTACTGGAAGCAAATTTGTGATTTTTACATTGTCTTTTTATCCTAGGTGAAGTGTTTGTCTTAAACGATGGTGGAGAAGTTGATTTAGATCTGGGAAATTATGAACGATTCTTGGATATTAATCTTTATAAAGACAACAACATCACCACTGGGAAGATCTATCAGCATGTGATTAATAAAGAGAGGCGTGGCGATTACCTGGGGAAAACAGTACAAGGTATTATATTCCACAAACATTAGGGATCCCCGTGTGCTGAGTACCCACACCCTGCTCCAAATAGATGTGAACATGAGGAGGTTCCTGAGCTCTGCAAGTTTTAATCCTTTTCGGATCCCTGTGTTCTTTTCCTTTTCATTTTCCTCAAAGGTGTCAAATTCATCCTCCATGTTCCTGACTGTATTTTCTTCAGTCTTTTTTTCTTTTTTACTAATGCCATTGTTTCCCTTAGTCCATATATCTATTCTTCTCTCTCTTTAGCTTTTATTTATCAAATCCACGGAGAACCATTTATTCATCATTTTTACCTGATTGGGGTGCAGATTTATTTCGGTTTGGTTTTATCTGTCTTTTGTTTAATATTTCTTTTTCCACTTTTGTCTTGTATCTTTGCATGGATGATGATTGATGATTACTCCCCTTTGAAGAAGGACAGAGTTGGGGAGGGACTAAGGAATTGAACTGGAGTGGCAGGCAGCATGCTCTGACCCTTTTTTCACCAACCCTTTCCCCAGGGGGTATGATTCTCTTTTGTCTTAGAAGAGACCGTCCTCCCGCTCCCTCCTTGGGGCTGCCTCTGAAGTCTTGTATTCATACGTTCCTCCATGGTAGGGTAAAGGCGATAGTTCCCCATCCTCTTTAAATCACTTTCATGTTGGAACCAGCTGAGAAGGAGACAGAAGAGTCGGACAGATGGTGATGAAAGATTAGTTAAATTATTCCTAAAACTGGATTGTTGGCTTTGATCTCAGCCACAACTGTGCTTTCTAATAGTTTTCCCCCAAGTGTAGGTTTTGGGAAGACCTGCGGGAGGGAGACTTGCAGCCTCACACCTGCCACATCCCAACATTGGGAAGAGGGCAAGGCCCCAGAAAGGAGCCGGGGCTGGGCATGCGCAGTGTGTCGTTCCAAATGCACTAGTCAGAGGCGACTTCCTCCCGCCTCGAGAGAGTGGCAGGTGCAAGATGGAGCAGGTGACAGATGCTCCTTTGCCTCAGCTTCCCAGAGGCCACGTTCCTGCTTCGTGCATCACATTAGGTTAGTTGGCTGCACCCAGTTGCTATGCACCCGTGAGGATGTCACCTTTTGGTCTTTTCAGCTGAGATTAGCTGCAGGCCTGCTCACACCCAAGGGACCCCTGGGCCTCATGCACTTGCTGACATTCACCTTTTGGCCTCTTCAGCTGACATTAGCAGCCGTAGGCCTCTGGTCAGCATGCAGGCCTTGTCTACACTCTCTCAGTGGACCCCTCCCCACTCACTAGTGGGCTACCCAGGGTCTCCTGGGCTGGACCACTCTGCATCCTTCTTCCCCGTGGAGTCCTGCATTCAGCACCCTTGGCAGCCTTCCTTGCACAGTTTTTCGTTGGTATTATAGGTGCTTTCTGGTTGCATTGAAGATGGCCTCTGTTTCTTGTTCTCTTTGATTTGTCAGTTTCAAGAGAAATGGCTTAACATTAAATGGCTAAACCTATGTTGCCTATATTAATTTCAGTGAGATGGATAATAACATGAGGACTGTAGCTTGTCTAATTTGCCAGGTGGCTTTCAGGTGGGAGGGCTAAAGACACTGATACATTCCTTTCTCATGACTATGACCTTGAAATAAGCTTTTGTGCTAATTATTACTTCTTTCTGCAGTTGTCCCTCACATTACTGATGCTGTCCAAGAGTGGGTTATGAATCAAGCCATGGTGCCTGTGGATGGTCATAAGGAAGAGCCCCAAATATGCGTTATTGAGGCAAGCATGGAACTTTTCTGTATAAACTTACGTTCTTCTGGGTTTTTAAGCATTTGATCTTCATTCATTCAGCAAATATGTACAGATGCCTCCTGTGTGCTGGACACTGGGCTAGGAGGTGGGATTATAGCCGGGAACGACATAGATGGTCCCTGCCCTTGTGGTCAGAAGTCAGTGGGCAAAATGGGTATTAAACAGGGTGAGTATTCCTGGGGTGGCTGTGTAGCAATTTGCATATGGAGACAGATGAATTGCAGAATGTGTTCTATCAAGGGCTATTTGAGAACTCTTTATAAAGTGCTTTGGAAGCATAGAGAGACTGAATTAGGGAAGTGTGATGGTAGAGGTGATTTGGAGGTGAGAACTGAGTATTAGCTGTTTAAAGAAAGAACATAGTATTGAACTTGCTACTTGTTCACTCCTTCCATTCCTCTCCATGTGCAGAATGAGAATAACATCCATGTCCTCCTTATGTAAATCTCAGTTGGCCTGATTGCCAGGCAGGACAGCCGAATAATGAATAGTTTCATTCCTAGAGGCAGACTGCCCAAGTTCACATTTCTGCCGTGACCCACCCCGAGCGGTGTATAGCTCAGTGGTTAAGAGTCTGAAGCCAGACTGCTCGGGTTTGTGGCCCAGCTGGGTCACTTCCCAGCTGGGCAACCTTGGACAAGTTTGCTTAACCTCTCTACACCTCACTTTACTCATCTGCTAAATGGCGATAGTGTTTTGAGGATTAAATAAGTCAATACATTCAGTGCTTAGAATGGTGTCAGATCTATAGTCAGTGCTCAAAAATTGTTAGCTGTTATTAAGATGCCTGTGTGATTTTTGGCAAAAGTCTTACTTCTCAAAGCTTCAATGTATTCATCTATAAGAATATGGTAATAATGTAATATTGTGGTGATAACAACAGGATTGTTGTGAGGATTAAATGAGATAATAAAAAGTACTTGGCAATGTCTGGCATTTAGGAAGTTCTGTATAAATGTGTTAGCTGTTATTATTGTCATCATTATCAGTGTTGACAGATAGATAGTATGCTATCCACAAGATCCATTTTGTTAATAGTAGAGCTGATAAACTTACCATAAATGTGCTGTGCTATCATATATTAACTATAGATTGTGTTACTGTAATAGTATGGCTGATAAACTTAATATAAATGTATAATATAAGTGTGCTATACGAAGTTTTCTTTCCCTTGATATTTCTTCCTTCACAACTTACAAGGAAAGAAGAGATGCTTTCTTCATCATTGTTTAAAATTGGAGTGTAACATAAGCACAGAAAAGTGCACATATCATAGATGTATAGCTTGATGAAGTTTTACAAAGTGAACATACCTGCATAACTAGGCTCACTTCCTTTAAAAAATAATTAATATCCAATACAGTGAATAGTTTGCAAGCAAACTGAGGCAATGGTAAAGACAAATAGTGTAAGAAAAGAGAAAGGCAGGTAAACGCTCCAGGAAGAATCGCACCTGATGTGAGAACGGAGCTGTAACCCGGGGCGGAGCTGGGCTCTCCAGTGAAGTCAACTTCCGTGGTTACTCTGTTTATTCATTTTCAGGTTTTAGAATCATTCCCCAAGATGCATCAGAGAAGCATTAAAAGCAGGGGTGTAAATGTCATCAGCTTTGAAAAGAGGATTCATGAGGTGGAGGGGGTGGAGGAGCGCTGGCAGGGGAAGGAAGGAGATAAGAACCTCATTTTACCCGTGAGGCATCTGCAGACACTGTTAGTAGTTGGCGGGGAAAGAAACAAAAGTATCTCAGGTTGGGAAAGTACCCAACAGAACTAACCATTGAGATGGGGATCTGGGGATGGGGGCATTTTCCCGGAAGAAGAATTGATCCCTGGCCCCAAAGTAATGGCTAATTTTCTAAATTTGAATGTGTTTATAACTTTTGAGTGATTTTTTTTTTCTTTCTTTTAGTTTTTGTAGGTAAAAGAATAGCCTTTTCTTAAGACTCTTAACTTTAATCACAGGAAAAGTTCCAAATGGTCATGTGTATGAATGTTTTTACCTTTTATTCTCTGATTTTGCTCTTTTATAAAAAAATTACATTTTTAATAATAATCACAAAAAAAGAGAAGAGGGAAACGTATTTTTTAAATGTAATTGAGCTGCTGCTGAACTTCATTAAAATATAGGCCTAGGGCCGGCTCGGTGGCGTAGTGCTTAAGTTTGTGTGCTCTGCTTCAGCAGCCTGGGGTTCGCAGGTTTGGATCCTGGGCGCAGACCTCCACACTGCTCATCACGCCATGCTGTGGTGGTGTCCCACATACAAGCTAGAGGAAGATTGGCGCAGATGTTAACTCAGCAACAATCTTCCTCAAGCAAAAAGAGGAAGATTGGCAATAGATGTTACCTCAGGGCCTATCTTCCTCACACAAAAAATATGTATATATAGGCCCAATTTGACCTTGGGATGAGCCTTCTTAACACTTCTTTTTTGTCTTCTCAGCTTTTCTAGCTATTGTTTTTGTTTGTTTGTTTTTGTTTTTTTCTTTTTTCTTTTCTTTTCTTTATTTTTATCTCTTTTTGTTCTTTTTTTAAAAAATTTTTTAAAATTTTCTTTCTATTCTCTTTAGCTATTGTTTTTTCAGAATCATCCCGAACAAAGCTTTTATGTTTCATTCTGAGGCCGGTGCACCTGATTGTCTTTGTCATCGTTATTCAGACTAATTGTTGAAGATTCCACTTGCACAATAAAGTCAAGAATTCTCAATGACATCTCAAATTAAACGGAAATTTCCATCTCAACAAACAACAGGCAAACATTTTAGGCCTGTACCTGCCATTTTTCTTTTTTTTTAATGTCTATGTTCTTTATTTTTAAAAATTCTGCTCTTGAATTGACTTGTCTGGCTTAACAAACATTAATTTAGCACTTAATATGTACTAGCCCCAATGATAGATGCTAGGGATGTGAGGGCGAATGTGATCAGACTCCTGCTCATCAGGCAGGACTCATCGTCTCCAATTTTTAATTTCATGGAAACACAGAAACTGTGACACACTGTCCCCAGCAAAACTTCTTCTCCATATAACCCTAATGTTTATATTTGCTTATTCTACCCTAGATCAGGCATCCTTTTGTGTTTGTTTTAAGTTGTGCTCAATATTTGTGTTTGTGCATGACTTAAGCTTTCAAAGAAGGACTGCCAAAGCTGATTTTTAGTTTTTAAGCATGTAGAAGCTGTTGAAAAATCTCCAAAGCCTTTTTGCAGGTAAGGCCTAGACTTCTCAGACTGGTGAGCTGACAGGCTTTATTCATATTACTACAGGTCATCTAAGCATGAACCTGAAATAAGATATGCCTGGCTTAAAGGCCTGGCTTTTTTTTTCCCCCAAAAGAAAACTTCTTTCCTTTTATGTTTTATTTAAAATTTTTTTCCAGTTTTTTTGAGGTATAATTGACATATAACATTGTATTAGATTTAGGTGTACAACATAATGATTATATATATGTATATATTGTGAAGTGATCACCACAGTAGAGTCAATAGACATCTATTGCCTCACATAGTTATAAGGTTTTTCTTGTGTGAGAACTTTTAAGATTTACTCTCTTAGCAACTTTCAGATAAGACTCCTTTCCTTAAAGGCAAAACGGACATTGCACAGCTCATACATTTGCTGCTGCTTCAATTTCAGTTTTGGATAGGTCTTAAAATATTGTTATGGGGGATATTTTCCCTGTTGTGCAAGGAAGTAATCCACTTAGGCCTATTCTAGTGGTAACGGTGAAAGTTTCTGATCACACTGATGGTGATGAGGAGCCAGAGGGGTCTTAATGGGACCTTCCAAATTGGCCGAGAGAATGCAGTACCACTGTCGGCCATGTGAGGGCAGAAGCGGATAACGTTGAAAGTTTTTGCCTCCTTTTTCGGATTCACTCTTGACGCCCAGATGGCCCTCTACGCGTTAGTATAAGTGCAGACCTTTTTTTCCTAAAAAATTGTTTTCCCCATTAGATTCTGGTGCACTGTAGTTAGTGGGTGCTTACATCCCTCACCCTCTGCCAGTTTCCTTTCCTGGTTGCAGGTGATATTTCTTGGATTTTCATAATTAACTTTGTCATTCTCTTACAGAATGATCATTTATTTCTATCTGTTCCATACCCAGGAAACTTGAATTTTAATTATGTTTTGTTATCTGAGTTAAAGTTAGTAAAGAATAATTTCTTCTGTAGCAATGTAATCCTGAGACTTCTTAGTTTTATTCCATTGTAATTATGGTAATAGGTACTAGAACACTGTTACCTAGAGCTTATATTGAATTTCGAGACCATTCTGTCCTATCCTGACCACTAACCTAAACTGCCAGTGCTGCGGGCAGGGCTCTGGGCTTGTGCTGGAGCTATGACAGGCACATTCCTGCCCTCGTGAGGCTTACAGCCTGGGTAGGGTAGAGAGACAGGAAACAAAGACTCCAGTAAAATGATGGCACCTGTGCTAAGTTACCAGGCAGGGTCCAGACGGGATGCTGTGATAGTGAGCAGCGGGAGCGAGGCTGCTTTCGGCAGGTGGTCAAGCTTGGGCTTTCTGAAGGGGACACAGCTCCCAGGCTGAAGGATAAAGAGGGGATAGATGTAGATGAAGAAGGAGGGTAGGAGGGCTTAAGGGGCACGAAGGAAGAGCGTGGCCCACCTGAGGACCTGAAAGTCCAGTGGGGCTGAAGCACAGAGAGCGGGAGGTGGGGAGTGTGGGAGTAGAGGGGCGGAAAGGCGGAGGTGGGGGCATGAGATGAGATTAGGGAGCTGTGCAAAGACCAGATCATGTAGGGCCTTTTGTTGGCTGCATAAAGGAGTTTTGATTTTATTTCTAGTGAAGCAGTGAGCCACTGACAGGTCTGAGCACTGGAGAGACGTACTCTGAGTTTTTATAATGTCACTCTGCTGGTGGGTGACAAATGGTTTGGTTGTAGAGCAGCAGAGGGTGGAAGCTGGGAGGCCATTTAGATGGGGGTCAGCAAACTTTTTCTGTAGAGGGCCAGAGAGTAAATATGTTTAGCTTTGCGGGTCAGAGAGCCCCTGTCACAACTACTCAACTCTGCCATTGTAGTATGAGAGCAGCCACAGGCAATCTGTGGTCATAGCTGTGTGCCAGTAAAACTTTATATATAAAAACAGGCAGCAGGCCATAGTTTGCCACCCCCTGGTTTAGATTATTGCAGTAATCCCAGCAAAAGATGGTGCTGGCTTGAGTGTCTAGAGTGGTAGCAGTGGAGATAGAGAGGGGTGGAGAGATTTGCAAGAGGTTTCGGAGGTGTGACCCACTGGACTGGGTTAAGTGAGGAAAAGGAAGGCTCGAGGATGATTTGCAGGCCTCCAGCATGAACCAGTTAGTGGGAAGAGATGCTATTTGCTGAGATGAGGAAGCCTCTGGAGAAACAGGCCCAGGGGTTGGGGGACCAGGAGTTTAGTTTGGGACATGGTACGTTTGAGTAATTGTTGAGCCATCCAAGGTTTCAAGGATGAGTTGGCTCCAAAGCCCAATCACACTGGAAAGAGAGGTCAGGGTTCAAAGTAGATTTCGGACCCGATTAGGTAGCTGAAGCCACAGAAGATGGTGAATTCTGGGACAGGGCCCACCACGATGTCTTCCTCCACCACACCCAGATCATTCCACTTGGTGCTTACCTTTTCCTCTTTTTTTTTTTTTTTTAAAGATTTTATTTTTTCCTTTTTCTCCCCAAAGCCCCCCGGTACATAGTTGTATATTCTTCGTTGTGCGTCCTTCTAGTTGTGGCATGTGGGACAATGCCTCAACGTGGTTTGATGAGCAGTGCCATGTCTGCGCCCAAGATTCAAACTGACGAAACACTGGGCCGCCTGCAGCGGAGCTCGCAAACTTAACCACTCGGCCACGGGGCCAGCCCCTACCTTTTCCTCTTGATTATTGTTCTTTAGCTGTGCCCTATTTTCCTTGCTAAATTCTGAGCTCCTTAGCAGCGCATTATCTTAAATTCTTCCCAATATCGCATTTATCATGTTGAGCGTATAGTAGTTGCTCAAATGCTAGAGAATTAATTTTAAAATCTGTGTGATAATCTTTAAGGATTTAAATATGGTGAAGAGGAATGGGTTAAGGTGAATTTTATCATAGTCAAAAGTAAAATGCTTAAGTAACTTTATTGGAAGCACACTGTAAATTAAGTTAACATTTACCGAAGGATTACACTGTCAGGAATATTCTCGAGGGCTTTTGGTACTACTTGTTTCAGAAAGCTACATGTTTAAATAGTAGTGATTTAATTCCAGTAGTACCGCCATTGTGAGGAGACAGTTCAGATGCACGCAGGTGTGTGTGTGTGTTCACGCAGAGAGAGAGAATGCTCACTATTTCTCACCAGGCAGAGCCAGGTGGCTCTCACCATTCTCCTAGTGTCACTAGATTCGAATTCTACCTTCCAGCAGGACCACTGGTAGAAACTGGCTGATCTCACTCCTCTGTGGTGTACATTCTGGATCTGTCTATCTGCTTATGAATTCCCTTCTCTTTTCTTAAAGCCTTCCTTTTTTTTTTTTTTAAACATTTTCAATCTTGGTGAGATGAAAGGTTGACAGCCTTATAATGATCCCCCATTTTTTGGGGGGGATTTACTAGTCTGTAAAATCCAAGTGAATCAATGACAGCATGATATATTTACTTAACTTACTCCCTATCTCTGCACAACAAGCTGATTGATCTTATAAACATGGGAATCAGATCATTCTTAAAGTTCTCCTTGACCTTGCTTTCTCCTCCCTTCTTAGCACTCTGCTTACTCTCTTAGAGGTTTTCCTGGCTATGTAATACTCCGTCCATTTCTTCATATTTTACTTTCTAGTCTCCATTTTCTCTTCTCTTTGTTTCATCTCCCTCTTAAACGTACAGTGCTTTTCTTGTTCATTCTTAACAGCTTTAGTGAGGTTTATATATCATAAATTTCACCTGCTTTAAGTGTACAATTCAGGGATTTTTAGTATATTTACAAACTTCTTGTGCAACCGTCAGACTTCAGTTCTTATGCTTAGTTTATTAAGAATTTTTCTGTTCGTCTGTGTACTGTGGAAGATCACTTGTGTCTTTTTTTTTCCATTCTCAGCTGGGTGGCACCATTGGAGACATTGAAGGAATGCCATTTGTGGAAGCGTTCAGACAATTCCAGTTTAAAGCAAAAAGAGAGAATTTCTGTAATATCCATGTTAGCCTTGTCCCACAGGTGAGCTTTCCAGATAGGTATGTGGACAGCAACTTCTGTAAGTCTTCCCATGATTTTCTATTTATTCCACATTTTAAACTAGGGAGCCATTCATTCTCCAGAAGAGCTAGATGTGCAGTGTACTGACAGTGACCCGTTGCTTTCCAGCCCAGTGCTACTGGAGAACAAAAAACCAAACCCACACAAAACAGTGTCCGTGCGCTGAGGGGCTTAGGCCTGTCTCCAGATCTGGTGAGTTAAGGAGAGTGGGTAAGTTGCTTGGAGTAGGACCTCCGTTTTTTAATCTATAACATCATCTAAGTCCTTTCTTGCTCTCAAATGCTTCCTAGGGCATTGAGCTTTTTGTATCTGGGAGCCAGGGAAGGCTTATTCTCTCATCCTCCAGTGTCGCTCCTCACATTTCTAAATGGCTATCTGTTCTTCTCCAGGCCCTCATTTGATTGGCCACATTGACACCTGGCCAAGTGCAATGTCCTGTCATTTGTATAGTCCCTGGGTCCTTTAGAGTGAGGTGGGACCCTGGAGGTTTCCCTGTGACCCTGCCAAGATGGGCTGTCACTGCTCTCATTTATAGCAGAGAATCCGGTTATCCCCAGTAGTCTAAGTCAGGGTTGGCAAATAAGGGCCTGCAGGCCTGCTGCCTGCAAATAAAGTTTTATTGGAACATCTATTGTTTACATTTCTCTATGGCTGCCTCGGCACTGCAACGGTGAAGTTGAGTGGTCAGGACAGTGACTGCATGACCTGCAAAACCTAAACTTTTTACCATCTGGCCCTTTAGAGATAAACTTTGCCAACCCTTGATCTTGCTCTGATCTTGTATTTTTAGAGGAGTAACATTTGTGAGCTTTGATTCTATTCACGAGAGGCACCTTGACATTTCGAGTTCTTACTGGTCGATTTGAGTTGAGTTTGATTTTATTTATATTAGTGCTCAGCCTCATTTCTAATCGTCCAGTGGAATGCCTGGAAGGAACAGGCACATACTTGGTCAAGTCTCTTGTAGCAAAAAGAGATTAATATAGGGTCCTCCTGAGAACGAGTGGTGGCATCAATAGCCTGGTTCCCGTTTGCTGACCTGTGCCTAACTGACTTTGACAGATTGTCTGCCGAAGTTCAACGCCCATCGAAATGGCTGTGAAGGAAAAGATTTCTATGTTTTGTCACGTGAACCCTGAACAGGTTAGTGCTGCTCTTTAGATTTTATTGCCTTGCAGGCACTTCTGCTGATGCCAACGTTTTGTATCTCTTAAATTATCATATTACTTTTCATGGCGTTTATGAAAGCTTTGGGAGATTCATATCCAACCATGGCTCACTTGCCCTTCAGTGAACGATCTGGAGACTCCTGATTCCTCAGATTGATTGCATGTTTCTTTGCATAATCACTCTTTAAGTTATAGGTATAAAACCGGGTGGGCTTTTTAACTTACAGTCAAGTCTCTGGAGAGAGAACCATGTGAAGCCTGCTTATTGTCTTTTTATCTTGTCTTTCCAGGACACTTACTGCTTTCACTGCGATTTCTCCTTTGTACGTGTTACAGCTTAACTCGCCCCAGACCACACAGTACATCGACATTCACACTGTCACTTCTGATTACATCAGTGCCTCAGTTCAATTCATCGTTACAGAAACTGCACTGTGATTTGGGCTCAGGTCCTCTGTCCTGCAAGACTTTCCACCTGGGCATCTGAGAGCCAGCTTTTCCTTTTTCTTTCATTCTCTTATCTCTGTCTCTTGTTTGCAATAAGGCTCAGGTGCAAGGGATCGGAGTTGGCTATAGTTTAAAAAGTGGTATGAATGGTGTGCAGGAAAAGGGTGAGGTTCCCCAGAAACCTTTTGTTTTCTTTAGTTTAGCTCTGGGTTCTCAGAAGCCTAAAAGCCATCTAATGGGATTTCTGCATCTCCCTCCTGCCCAATGCTTCAGGTCAGTGCGCAAGGCTGAACCACTTTGAAAAATATGATGGCAGGTTTAAAGGACTCTCCTGTATTTGTATGTCATCAAGCCATTTTGAGTTTGTTCGGTTGTTTTTTTGTACCCTTCCTATTCGTAAATACTACTTCGTGTGGGTATTAAATAACTATAACCCAGTTTCCGGAATAGAAGGATACATCTTTTAGAGTTGGGTTGCTTAGAGCTCTGAGAACAGAAGAGATAGTCCAAACTTTTGACCACGTGGAGTCTATTTTCTATATAACTATAGATTCTGAAGAATGCTCTATCCCATCAGTCCACAGGCTAGTTGATTAGCCATTTTTCAGCCCATCGTTTTTTCTTGTATGAGGCAGTGCTCCCATTTCTTAGTTCCTAGTGAACTTGCGTTTAGAGCTCCTCTCCTCTGGATTGCTGAGGGGGGGATGGAGGGTCGGAGGTGTCTCTGTGGATGTGGTCCGTTACCATGCTATTTGAAAAAAATATCTCTCTGGCCTGGAGGATAAATAAGTAAATAGCTTCATACTCCATGCCTTCCACTATGGGAGTTGTGACTGTCCAGAGATTTCGTTTGAATTAGTAATTGGGATGAAGCCTCAATTCAGTGACATCTCAGCACTTTGAATTGCATTGGCGAATGCACAAGTGAGACACGATAGTCTTAAGTGGCAAGTTGGCTTTGTCCAAATGGCTTAGGAACCCCTGGTTGGATAGCTATGGATTTGGGAAGACTGAACACATAGAGTTGGCAGAACATTTATTTAGGATGTGGCAGATCCTTAAATGCCTGCCAGTAGCCCCTTACATGTACTTGAGAGGGTGGTGAAAGCTCGTTAGAATAAGTGTGAAAAACAACCACACCACCTGGCATTTCAAGGAGCTCGTCTCCTCTCACAGGTGTAATTAACTTGACCATGTTCAATGTGTGCTTGTAAATTTACCCAAATGAAAGGAGCGGACAAAAGCAACTCCAGCAGCAGCAGCAACACCAAATGAATGAATAAGCAAACTGCATACCCACACTTAGAAGACAAGACGTGTGTATTCAATGCTACTCCTTTAACCTAGACTTAGAAGATGGTGCCCTGGGCCATGTGTCTTAGATATCAACAAATAAGGCACGCGTGTTTCAACACCAATTCTCTGACACCAGCTGGGAGTCCTGCAATTCAGCTTGGACACTAACTACCTGGAGTGAGTGTCAGACTCCACAGGTTTAAGGGCTTAGTCCTTTACAGGACTGCCTCCCACTTCAGATACCAGCCACGAGTTTCCAGTGTCCCCAAGCCACCCACACTTCTTCTTGGCTGAGTACAAATTTGGGGTTTCCCATAACCCTCTCAGTTTTAATAATTCTCTGGAATGACTCACAGAACTCAGGAAAGCACTGTATTTATGATTAGTTTTATTATAAAGGGTGCAAATGAACAGCCAGATGAAGAGATACATAGGGCAAGGTCTAGGAGAGTCCCCAATGCAAGAGCTTTTGTCCCTGTGGAGTCAGGGTTCACCACCCTCCTGGCATGTCTGTATATTCACCAACCAGGATGTTCCCTTGAGTCTCAATGTCCAGAGTTTTTATTGGGGTTTCATTGTGTAGGTATGATTGAGCAAATCATTGGTCCCATGATTGAACTCAATCTCTAGTTCCCATCCCCTCCCCAGAGGTCAGGTGGCTGACAGCTCCAGCCCTCTAATGACTTGGTTGGTTTTTCTGGTGACCAGTTCTCATCCTGAAGCCATCTAGGGGCTACCCTGAGTCACCTAATTAGCATAACAAAGAGACCCCTGTCACTCAGGAAATTTGAAAGGATTTTGAAGCTCTGTGCCAGGAACTGGGAACAAAGACCATATATATAATATTTTCTATTCTACCACAACATCCATGGTTCCGGAGGTAGAATAATGAGTTCAAAGTGTTTTATAATTGGATCAAACTAAGTTTGTGTTAATTTTGACTCTTATTAAAGTTGCTGGGTTCTTGGTTTTCTTCTCTCGGTATAAATAAATGGGCAGTCTCTCTTGAGTTTTGCCTCATCCTTGAATTCATTCTTGTGGCATATTTGAGTCATTCCACTTAAATATGGTGTTTTATCATCATTTATCAGGTCATATGTATCCATGATGTTTCTTCCACATACCGAGTGCCTGTGCTTTTGGAGGAACAAGGCATTGTTAAATATTTTAAAGAGAGATTGGATCTGCCTATTGGTGATTCTGCAAGTCATTTGCTTTTCAAGTGGAGAAATATGGCTGACAGGTACGTGAAAGGAATTACTAATGTAATCTTTAATAATTCTTGGGTTTGGGGGTAGGACTGAGATGTACCTTAAAGAGTACCTATTTAGCATTCAGCTTTCTGTATGTGTGTGTTTTGGTCTGAATATATCTAATGCTTTAGCACATTGGTAGAGTGTTTTGCTGTATTTTTTGAAGATTTCTGGGGCTCTGATTTTGCTCTGCTTAAACCAAGGTGAATTGAAGGAATTTAGATTCCAGATGATTTCTTTTTTAAATTCTGGGAGCTTTTTGATTTATTTATTAGTTTATTTCTTAGTTTCTGAATATTTTGAATGAAGGTTTTCTTTTGTTCTGTTTTGCTTTGTTTTTTTCCTAAAGATTGGCACCTGAGCTAACAACTGTTTCCAATCTTCTTTTTTTTTTCTTTTTCTCCCCAAATCCCCCCAGTACATAGTTGTATATTTTAGTTGTGAGTCCTTCTAGTTGTGCTATGTGGGACGCCACCTCAGCATGGCCTAATGAGTGGTGCCATATCCGCACCCAGGATCCGAACCTGCGAAACCCTGGGCCGCGGAAGCAGAGCACATGAACTTAACCACTCGGCCACGGGGTCGGCCCCAACTGTTTTGGTTGTTTTTTAAGATTTGGCTAACATTTCCCAAGAAAATCCTCTTGGATGGGAAGTTTTGGCTCTTATCATTGTTGTTCCATCCTGCAGTTATTAACTATCAGCATTGTTATAAAAACCCCTGATAGGTTTTAACTTTAAGACAATCATATTAATTTTAGCAAGGTTTGTCTAATTTGAAGTCATATGCAGATTAAATCCCCATCATCTGTTTTCTTTTACTAAATGTAGATGAGGTGGGAGTCCATAAAGGCCTGGCTGCCCGGCTTCTGGTGCGGCTTAGGTAGAGGCAGGAGGGGCGGCAGTTACAAAGGTGGGCTCTGGTGTTGCTAAGGAGTAGATCTTAAAAGTCCTCATCACAAGAAAAAAAAAAATTGGGGCCGGCCCTGTGGCCGAGTGGTAAAGTTTGCGTACTCTGCTTTGGTGGCCCAGGGTTTCACCATTTTGGATCCTGGGCACGGACATGGCACTGCTCATCAAGCCACGCTGAGGCGGCATCCCACATGCCACAACTAGAAGGACCCACAACTAAAAATATACAACTATGTACCGGGGGGCTTTGGGGAGAAAAAAGAAAAATAGAATCTTTAAAAAAATTGTAACACTGAGCAGTGATGGATGTTAACTAGACTTATTGTGGTCATTATTTTGTAATATATACATATATCGAATCATTATGTTGTACACTTGAAACTAATATAATGTTATACATCAATTATATCTCAATAAAAAATGCCGGAAGCTCAGGCCTCAGGCAACATGGCTTCAGACCCCAGCTCTCCCTCTTACTAGCTGTGTGAATTTGGGCAGATTACTTAACCTCTCTGGGCTTGTTCTCCCATCCATATATAACAGGGGGGTACTAGTGCCCACGTTACGGCAATTATGAGAGAAAACACATAAGGCCTTAACATCACATCAGGCACTAAGTATGGGTCACTGATGTCGGTTACAATAATTAAAATGATTTGATGGGACAAAATTGCTGACCTTTGGTAGATGACTAGTAGATTGAAGTTCTCTTGTCCTTTCACTTAAAAATTTGCACAGTGTTTTAGAATTTCTAGGGTAAGTAGAATCAGGAACAAAGTACAGTTTCTGACCTTAGGTACTCTAAGACCTGGAGATACAGTCAAGCCCCTGCCCTCCACACTGCTTAAGGAAGTAGTCACTTGGTAGGGCTGACCCTCTTTAAGCACTAGAAATTTTAATATTTTGACTCTTTTTATTGGAAGTCGTTCTAAATTGCACCCTATGCTTCTGTGCTTTTTAAAGCCAGTGTTTGGTCTTCATATTAGTTTCCTGTGGCTACTGTAACATATCGCCTCAAATGGATGGCTTAAAGCAACAGAAATTTGTTCTCTCGCAGTGGTCGAGGTCAGAAGTGCAAAATCAAGGCATCAGCAGGGTTGGTTCCTTCTGGAGGCTCTGAGGGAGAAACCGCTAACGCCATGCGTCTCTCCTAGCTTCTGAAGGCTGCTGGCCATCCTTGGTGTTCCTTGGCTTGTGGCTGCATGACTCCACTCTCTGCCTCTGTTATCTCACGGCCTTCTCTGTGTATTCTTTCCTTCTCTTCTTTTATAAGGATGCTTGTCTTTAGATTTAGGGCCCATTTTAATCCAGGATGATCTTATCCCAAGATCCTTAATTTAATTGCATCCACAAAGACCCTTTTTCTAGATATGCTCACATTCATAGGTTCTGGGGGACATATATTTTTTGGGGCGCCACTATTCAGCTCACCGCAGTCTTCAAACAAAGGGAGTATTGAACATCAGTCCCTCTGTGTCATGTTGGCTGTGATGTTGGTTCATTGGTAATGGTGGTCTGGAGTGTCCATTCTTTAGGCCCTGTCCCCTCAGTACAGCCTGTGGTGAGATACAAGGGAGGCAAACAGAGGTCAAAGGGCAGCCTTGATCCTGGAGGTCCAGTGCTGTTCAGAGGCTAGGGGTCCCTGGTTAAGCTGGATGGGAGAGCTTGCCTGAGACCTGAGGCCAAAGTGGGGACAACCCTGCCTCTTGGGGGACCTGCCTGTAGGGGGATGGGTATGCAAAGCAGACTCCTCATCTGCCTCCCACCAGCAGCTCACAGCGTTGTCAGTGGTCTGCCTCACACCCAGTTGATGGCTGAATGGAACGCCCAAGAGAGATGCTTGGCTGGTCTGGGCAGTGCTCCGTGAGCCTAGCCTGCAGGTCCAAGAGGGAGAGAGCACGAGGGGAGTGGGCTCAGGATATCTTCCTAGATGGCAGCTCTCTTCTTTGGTCCATGTGACTCGGTGAACTCACCTGTCCCACCCAGCTGATGAGTGACTCCTCCTCCCCTGGGAAGACCAGACATGAGTGAGTGGAAGAAGGAACTGGCGGTGTTGACTCCAGTCCTGCTTCCTTCCCAGGAGCAGAGCTGATGTCCCTTCATCAACGGGGGAGTGAAATTGGATGTGAGGGTTCAGCCCAGCTGCTGTGCTCAAATGTGGTTGTGATTGCCAGTTCCCACACGCCAGACACCGGGACAGGAAGCACTGACCTCTGCTGTCGTCTTGGAATCTTGGCTCGCTACCAACTTGCTTTGTTACCTGCGTCCTTTATGTAGTGCTGGGGTGAAACACAGGCAGCCACGCAATCTCCATAGCAACATAAAATTAAGTAGCAAGTTAAAGTCAGCAGCCTTCTCTCAGGTCTTTAGTCACTTTCCTGGAAAGTCACCTTTACTGTCAGTTTTGACTTCTCAGCTTCTTGTGCATTTTTTTCCTCCCAGACTGTTTGCAGCCACGTTTCTCTTGCATTCTTCACAGGTGTTGATATGAAAGAGAAATATTCCTCATCACGGTAACATTTTTGTTCTAAGGTGTTTGGGGAAGGGTTTGCTTCAAAGCCCTAAAACATCTTTAGCCCCGAGATCACATTTCCACATACTTAGTATCAGACCAGACATTTTTCATGTTCTTTGAAGAGATTTCCTGACAAAAGCAACAGTAAAGATTGTCTCTCTAATGGTAGAATGTGATTGAGCGTCTTATGTAGAATGGAATTTTCTCATAAAAGTGATCTAAATGGCTTGTAATATTTTAAACAGTTCCCTTAGCATCATTCTTCAGACATACCGTGAATAACCTGCCTTTCATGGGCCAGCTGGGAATGTAACAATTTTTAATGCAGACACGTTGAATACATCTTCTTATATAATGTCACCTTACAAAGTTAATATTGGAATGTTTCCTATTGACTCTCAGAATGCTTTTTCTTATGCAATGTCACCTTATAAATGAATTTAAGGACAGCTCATGTTTATGATATGGGAACAGCTTTTTTATTTTTTATTTGTAATGCTTTTACCTTTTTCTCTGATGTACTCTCCTTGGATTTATATCTGTGCCTGCTTATGCAAGCCAACGTTGGGATTTCTTATGATTTTGAAATCTGTTGGCATACAGATATTTATTCTTTGGGGGTGGGTAGGGAGTTGAGTTAAGTATATCAAGTTTGAGGCTAGTCTGCTCCTAAGGTTTTAAAAAGTGCCTTGGGATAAGAACAGTGGCTGTCATAGTGTTTGTGATGTTACGTTGCGTGCATATAACCTTTAAGCTTGTCTTCCTCCCCAGATATGAAAGGTTACAGAAAACATGCTCCATAGCCCTGGTTGGCAAATACACCAAGCTCAGGGACTGCTACGCCTCCGTGTTCAAAGCCCTGGAACACTCAGCCTTGGCCATCAACCACAAACTGAATCTGATGGTGAGCCCTGGTCTTTTGCATATTTCAGTCATTCACTCTGCTATCTCATGGTTCAGAGAGGCAGGTTGTGTTGAAGGCTCCACAAGACACTTCCAGAATTGATGATTCGCCAGGAGGACTCACAGGACTCAGCATGTAGTTGGATTTATGGCTAAGATGTATTACAGTGAAAGGATACTGAGCAAAATGAGCGAAGAATGAAGTATGGGGGAAACCGGGCACAAGCTTCCAGAGTCCTCCCCCAGTGGAGTCACACAGGTTGAGCTTAATTCTCCCAGCAATGAGCTGTAACAACATGTGTCAAGTGCTGTCTCCCAGGAAAGCTCATTAGAGACTCAGTGCCCAAGGTTTTTATTGGGGGCTGGCCACATAGACACCCCCTGCCTACCGAGTACCAGAATTCCAGACTCTCAGAAGGAAAGCAGGTGTTCAGGATAAATCATGTAGGTTCTACAAACACTGTAGGCACAGTGAACCACTCTTACCAGCTCTGGGAATGGTGGGAGCCCTCCCCAAATCCAAGTTCCCAGATGCCAGCCAAGGGCCAACCTTGTAAGCAGGCCTTTCCAAGGACAGCGATCAGGCCTGCCATGTTAGCTTTTTTTCTGCATACAGGTTTAAGGCATGATCCTGAAATTAGGCTTTGCACATCCAGGGACATATGTACTTCATGCTCATTTAAGTACATTGTATTTGCCTAATAAGAAAATGATAGAACTTTCCCCCCTTTAGCACTGGAATTGAATCCAGATTTTAAAAATGCCATACATACATGTGTGTATATATATATATTCCCATTTCTAACTTGGAGGACTGATATCTGGCAAACAGTGGTTATTTGTTTTTTAAAATGAGTATAATGGGATAGCAGAGGTGGAGTTATCGTGGATAGCCTGGGTATATTCTTTGTCTTTGTTAAAATAGAAGCAGTACATGCTCAGTGTGGAAAATTTAAGCAAAGCATAATGTAAGATGCAGAAAGTGGAAAATTCTTCTTCCCTGAAATCCCACTTCTCTGTTGTACCTGTCATTCCCAGTTTGGTGCATCTCTTTTGAGACTTTTCTCTCTCTCTATATGAACATTTATATTTACTGATACTCTGTCTGGATATATCACAGTTTAAGCAAGCCCTTATTATCTTGATTTAAATGATAAAACCTTTATACAATGAGCAAAAAGATACACTTCTATGTACAAGAAATTTAGTAACTTCCACTTCCACACCAGCTTAGGACCTATCCAATTTTTCTCTCACCTCTTTGCAGCCTCTTGCTTTTCTAATCACTTTTTGTTTTTGGCTTTCAAAGGGATATTTCACTTCCTGTTCTTCCCACTCTGCCAAGTCCCCGGCCCCTTGTAGAAAAAAGAAAACAATAGAAAATTGTTATAATATAAATTTTAAAATCTTGTATCTTGAGATATATTCAGATAGTAATTTTTATGAAAGAAATACTAAAATAATATAGCTATATGGGGACTGTTATGTACATAGGAATTGTTGTGTGTGATTTTTTATTTAATAGAATTTATTGACGTTAGCTTCTACCAAGTACTATTTGAATCATGGTCTTGTCATATTCTTTTTAGACCAGTTTGCTGCTGTGTTTATCTTGCCTGGCTTATTGCAGCAACTTTGTAACTGGTTTCCAGTCTTCCCTCCATTTTCCACATTATACCAGAGTGAGCTTCGAAAATCACTCTCTGTTCTCTCTCTCCCCTTACTTAAGACCTTTCAGTGGCTTCAACTGGAAACTTCTCCTCTTGCTGGGTAGAGGAGGGCCCCGAAGTGGACACCACTTTCTCTCTTTCCTCTGAGGGTTCATACAAGCTGTTCCTTCACCTCCTCCCCTCCCTCTGTCTCCCGCACACCTTCCTGCCTGCCTCCCAGCATGCTCACACATGCTCATCTTGCTTCTGCTCCTCCTCGAGGGCTGAGCTTCTTGGACATCACCTCCTCAGAGATCTTCCCTGCTGGTGCTCCTTCCCTTCTTTCCTCCGTGTCCACGTCTAGGTTAGGTGTGGCTCCTGGTTACTTCTGCAGCATTCTCTTCTTTGCCCATCGTAGCCATTGTCACACTATGGTGTGGATGCCTGGTTATTTGGTTTTGTAATCTTCCTGAAAGATTGTAAGAGCCACAAGACAGAAATCGTGGTTTTCTAACCTAAGTGACCAGTACGGTGTTTGCATAATAAGTAGTTATTGAATAATTGTGTCATAGTGCTGGACAGCTCTAATATTTTCCAGTATTTATTTTTCTTAAATGTTCCTTTAATCTATTGGATGTTTTTTAGTACATAGACTCGATTGATCTGGAGCAGACCACTGAAACCGAGGACCCTGTGAAATTCCATGAAGCTTGGCAGAAGCTATGCAAAGCTGAGTGAGTCCTGGGGACCATCCACACCAGTTAGGAGAATGCCATTGTGCTTTTTCCATAATGATTCGATTTACCCCAGTTACTAATTTTTGTTCATTTTTAAAGGTAGTTTGGATTACTTCTGGCCATTGCAGGTGGTTGTGCCGCATTCACACTGCCTTTACTTTGTAATGTGCCATGGTAACGTTAGTGGTATGTGCACTGGAAATGGTTTTATTTTGCGGAGGATGGGGATACTGTATTGGAGAGAAAGTGTGTTGATGCTACTAAAAGATGCAGAGATCTTACATATACAAAGTTAAAGTACGAGAATGACAACCTTCTCTCTTGGTTTTATTTTCTTTTCCACATCATTTGATTCTAGGTTTTATTTCATAAGTAATCGATAGAACTCTTGGGGGCAGCACTGTATTGTGAGGGTAGCGTGACCCTCCAGCTTTTTCTCTTGAACTCTTGTCTTTTCAAATAAGAGTGTTTATCTAGAAGGTCTCTAAAGTGTCTCCTAGCCAGGAAATGTTCATGTGCCACTACATAATTAGTGATTGAAATCAAAGGTTGATTTTACCAGTTTAACTCTTTCTGATTATGGAAGAGATCTTAACATTTTTTTAATAGTGCTTTTAAAAGAACCTTAACCTATTTTTACTCAGATAATTCTCTCAGTGGCATTTTTAATCGAATTGCATTTCTCAGTCACTATGCGCACATGCCGCAGACACCTATCAGAAAATATATTATATTGAGGTCAGTTGTGAGAAGTTGTCCCAGCTTCTTCAATAACATTGGGAGGATTTCAAGAAGAAAGTTCAGGATGTGAAATCATGTAATCGATTCTGAAAGTAGACCCCAAGCATATTCTCTAGCGATGGCAACAAGTCTTGGATTTGAGATCAGTAAGCATGGCTGGCTGAAAATAAGAGCTTTAAAAATAAAAATAATGTCAAATTCACCCTCATCTTATCTTGATTGCAGTGGTGTTCTTGTGCCAGGAGGCTTCGGAATCAGAGGAACATTGGGGAAACTCCAAGCGATTTCTTGGGCAAGGGCAAAGAAGATTCCTTTTCTGGGTAAAACTCATGTTTATGGATTCTGACTATGAGTTTATTTGATTTTTTGACACGTGTTGGGGTAACACTTGGTAAGATTTGTTAACGTAAAAGGTGTAATCTCAGATTTGAATATTCAGGCGCCAAGCAGTCTGCTATGGGGTCAGCAAACTATACCCTGCAAGACATACCTGGCTTGTGGTGTTTTTGTAAATAAAGTTTTATGGGAACACAGCCACCTCAATTTGTTTACATATTGTCTATGGCTGCTTTGGTAGTACAGTGGCAGAGTTTGAGACCCTACAGGCTGCAAAGCCTAAAATCTTTACTATCTGGCCCTCTACTGGAAAGATTTGTTGATCTAATAGAACTTACTACTGTTCTGGTTGTGTAGCAAGAGGCTGGGAGAAGTAGCTGTCCACACCTGCCCTTACCTTCTCCGATTCCCACCCGAGTCCGTCTTTTTACCACTTGAAGCAGAGAAGCATTCAACAGAACTCCACAATGTTCTTTCTAATCAGAAAAAAAAGTGTTTAAGTTGAAATTTGTGTGCTCTTTCTAGAAACGATAATGCAGAAAGACTATCCAACATTACAGGAACAGCTCTGTTAAAATTCGATAGAGCTGCGTCTTTTTAATGCTTTTGTTCAAATTGCAAAGCATGGCTTCTGGACCAGTGAAACCAGATGAAACGGAATCTTGATGGGCTAAAGCAGCCCTGCAGTTGGGGATTCAGGCAGGAAGTGGAGTGGGGAGAGGCTGTGTTTCACACTGTGCTTGGATGTACTGGTGGGTTTGTGAGCGGAGTGGACAGGCTTCGGTGCCTTTTACTGTCAACAGACTGTTCCTTTTCCCCATTGCCTGTTCTTTGATTAGCTTCCTAGACACTCTTCACTTGGGATCCATTTTCAAAAGAGAAGCCAGGAGTAGTACCTTGATACCTTGGTTTCTTTTACCCATCTATGCTCATCTGGGCCACTGTTTTCTTTTGAAGTAATCTTGTTTGGTTTCTGTCTAAACGTGGTTAGTGTTCTTCAGATAATTTTCACTGTATAGAATAGTTCGTAACTCTTTTAGCTTTCTCTTTAACACAGCGTCTCTTTATGTCCAAGCCATATGCATCTTTCTAAAGTCCCCCCAGAGCGCTCAGCTATTTCGTGCTTATTGACTATTGTTCTGGCGTGCCGGTATATTGATTGCTCTCTCCTTTGAGTCCCTTGTATACCTTGGATGTATCTATAAAAGTGTCTGGAATGCTCCTTGGCATTTGTTTAGTGGAGAGAGTTTGTGGGCCGCGGTGAATGTGGAGATGGGTGAAGGATGCATCCCTGCGACAACAGATCTGAGGCCACACAGGGCTCTTTTCCTCCTGATTGAGCTCTCTGTTCAGTTCCATTTTTCTTCTCCCTTCCCTGCTCTCCACCACCTCTGAGCCCGCAGGGGAGGTGCCAACTTCCCCAGCTGCTGCTCTTTTCCTACAGTGAGGTGATAGGGCTGTTCTGGGCTTAGCAGCCTGGCACAGACTTCCGGCTCCACTGCCTGCCTTTAGGTGCTGCTTAGATCCCAGCCAGCTGGCCAGCCTGAGGCTGCCCTCAGGCAAAGCCCATATATAAGGCTGTGAAACTGCCTTGAGCAGAGTGTGTGAAGTGTCAGCCCCCGGAGACTCCCTCTTGAGTTGGAGTCTTGTTAGATATCCTCTGAAGGAATCAGGTGCTCTGGGACAGCCCTGCAGCCCACACATACCCCTCGGTTTAGAGACAAGTTTGGAAGGAGGCAGATTTGCCTTTTGGACCTTGCTCTGTCCTCTCCTGCCCTTTTCTAGCCTCACATTCCTTCTGCCTCAACTCCGGGTTGTCCAGACCCCTTCCCTGCCTCTGCCATAGGCATTCTGAGGGCAGAGGTCCAGCAGCGAACCTGACAGGCAGAGTCTTGCTCTCCCGGAGCCTGCATTCTTGATGGAGGAGACAAACAGCAAACAAATGAACAGAAAATACGAAGCAATGCAAGAGAGGTTCATTTGCCTTATATATGTGCTTTTTAAAATAGGAATTTGCCTTGGGATGCAGCTAGCAGTGATAGAGTTTGCAAGAAACTGCCTTAACTTGAAAGGTAAGTCTGAGATTGGCTAATAACCTTTTATTAAAAAAATTCTTATTATTTAAAATATTTTCAGCAATATTGGTGAATTATTGAACTTGTTTCTTCATCTTCAGATGCCGATTCCACAGAATTTGAGCCAAATGCCCGTGTTCCTATGGTAAGTGGCCTGTTTATCTTTCTGGCTTGAGTCATTGTCATTTTGTTTCTGGCTCTAGCCTAAACTCATAAGGAGTGTTTATTATTATTTTTTCATTACAACATCAGGACATTTTAAATTATATGTTTATATTTAAATCATAATAACTTTATGATTGTCATTACTATCATTATTATTATTTTTGCATCAAACTGCTTTGTTCTCAAATGGTCCATCTTGTCAACTGTGCCTTGAAGAAAGACACGATCCTGGACTGATTTCTCTTTGCAGCTGTTTTCAAGCTTAATGTTTAGGAAAGGATTAAATTGACTGTGACAACAATTTGTAACAGCTAATATAAATAAATGGGCTGTCCTGTCTCTGGACTCATCCCCCATCTGTCTAGTTTCCACATTGGCGGTCATCTGTCTTTCTAAAACAAAAGTGACAACTGTTCTTCCGCTGCTCCTCGTCTTCCACTGATTCCTTTTCCCGTAACATATTCAGTCCAAGGTTCTTGGCCAGGAGTGAAGGCCGTCGTGTTTTGTCACCTGCCGCTTTGCTAATTCATCCCGTGGCCTCCCCCTCCCTCCTGCACTCGAGGTGTTAGGTTTGGACAATCTGAATACGTTTTATAGATGTATCCTGCGGTTCCCTACACCTGAGATGTCCCCCTTCTGCCACAAGGCCCCCCGGAATCTCAATACAACCAGTGAAGAATTTAGTTAAAAAAATAGACCAAACTTGATTACTGACAACTTCCTATTCATCCTGGGAAGCCTCCCCTGGCCTCTCTTTCCCTGCCGTTGCCTAATGTACCTTGCACACACCTCTATCGGAGTACACACCTCACCATTGTGATTGGCTTTTTAAAAAACAGTTTTTTGAGATATAATTCACATACCATAAAATGTAACCATTGAAAGTGTATAACTCAATGACTTTGCATATTCACAGATCTCTGCCACCATCACCATAATCAGTTTTGGACGATTTTGATTACCCCAGAAAGAAACTCCACACTCCTCAGCTGACATCCCCAGTCCTCCTATCCTCCCAGCCCTAGGCAACCATTAATCTGTTTTCTGTCTCTATAGATGTGGTTTTTAAAAAATTTTATTATTTTATTGAGGTCATAATAATTTATAACCGTGTGAAATTTCAGTTGTACGTTATTATTTGTCAGTCACCATATATATGTGCCCCTTTACCCCTTATGCCCACCCCCCAACCCCCTTCCCCTCTGGTAACCACTAATATGTTTTCTTTGTCCATGTATTTGTTTATCTTCCATATATGAGTGAAATCATATGGTGTTTGTCTTTCTCTCTCTGGCTTATTTCGTTTAACATAGTACCCTTAAGGTCCATTCATCTTGTTGCAAATGGGGTGACTTTGTCTTTTTTTATGGCTGAGTAGTATTCCATTGTGTGTGTGTGTGTGTGTGTGTGTGTGTGTATGTATATATAAAAAATATATACCACATCTTCTTTATCCATTCATCAGTTGACGGGCACTTGGGTTGCTTCCACGTCTTGGCTATTGTGTATAATGCTGCAGTGAATGGGGGGTGCATAAATCTCTTTGACTTGTTGATTTCAAGTTTTTTGGATAAATACCCAGTAGTGAGATAGCTGGGTCATATGGTATTTCTATTTTTAATTTTTTGAGAAATCTATAGATGTGGTTTTTCTAGACAGTTTATATAAGTGGAATCATACAATATGTGGCCTTTTGTGGCTGACTTCTTTTACTTAGCATAACATTGTCAAGGTCTGTCTATGTTGTAGCATCTATCAGTACTTTGTTTCTTTTTGTTGACAAATAATATCCCATTATATGGACATACTACATTTTATTTATCCATTCATCCATTAATAGACATTTGAATTGTTTACACTTTTTGTCTCTTATGAATATGCTGCTGTATATATTTGTGTATAAATTTTTGTGTGGACATAATGTTTTCATTTCATTTGGATGTATACCTAGGAGTGGAATTATAGGTCATATGGTGACTGTATGTTTAACCATTTGAGGAACTGCCAGACTCTTTTCCAAAGTGGCCGCAGCATTTTACATTCCCACTAGCAGTGTATGAGGCTTCCAGTTTCTCCACATCCTCAACAATCGTTATTGTCAGTCTTTTTGATTATAGCCATCCTAGTGGGTATGGAGTTGTAGCTCCTTGTGGCTTTGATTTGCATTTCCCTAATGTCTAAGGATGTTGAACATCTTTTCATATGCTTATTGGCCGCTTGTATATCATCTTTGGAGAAGTGTTTATTCAGATCCTTTGCCCACTTTTAAATTGGGTTATTTGTCTTTTTATTATTAAGTTGTAAGAATTCTTTATGTATTCTAGATACAAGTTCCTTATTAGATATATAATTTACTCTATTGACATTTGGGCTGGAGCCTTCTTTGTTGTAGGGAGGCTGTCCTGTGCCCTGTGGGATGTTCAATAGCATCCTTGGTCTCTGTTCACTAGATGTCAGTAGTACAGTTCTCTCAATCCCCAGTTGTGACACTAAAAATACCTCCAGACATTGCCAAACATCCCCTGAGGACACAGGCAGAATAGCCCCTGTTGAGAACCACTGATTTAGAGAAATCTAGTTCTGTTCTTCTCCCTTCCAGCCTATTCCGTTCTTTCCCTTATGGCAACCATTAATTCTTTTTTTTTTATGGGTTATCTTTCCATTTTAAAAATATAAGTAAACCTGAATGTCTACTTGTAAACCCCGCCCCTTCTTAGATAAATGGTAGCATACTCTGCATATGTTTCCTGCTTTGCTTTTTCACTTAACACTACATGCTGGAGTGGAGAGCATAGCGGGGAAGGATAGAGAGTCTTCACTCCTTTTTATGGCTTGCAATTCAGACTATAATGAGCCATGGCTTCCCAGCCAGATGGTACTTTTAAGTCTTATGCTCAGAAGACCTAATTCGAGTGAAGAGTTCCTTATAAGGCTTTAACATAGACATGTTTCCTGACTAATGGCTGAAATGGCTGTGCCAGGCAAACTATGGGTTTTCTTTTTTAAGATAATACTTTGGGGTAGAAAGTGACTTTACCAGTAGGTGCCACTGTTAGATAGCTTTGGCAAGGTTAATTCTTTGATGACTGTCCTTTACTGGGTGTGTGTGTGTGTGTGTGTGTGTGTTTAAAATGTATACACAAGGTAAAAAAGTTAAGCCCTACAGAAAAGGTATAAAACGGCCTCTCATCTGCCCCCATCTCACCTCAGTGCCCTTCCCCAGAGGCAACTACCTTCATCCATTTCTTTTGTTATTCTTCCAAAGATTGTGTGTGTGTGTGTGTGTGTGTGTGTGTGTGTGTGTACACCCACCTACCCACACACGTACATGGATACATGTTCCCTTTTGTAAAAATCCATATGCTAGTGTGCTTGAGACACCATTCTCTCTTGCTTTTTGTACTGATCGCTCCACATCAATGCACAGGGCTCTCCCACGTGCTTGCCTTGCTGGATGCATCATTCTTTATTTAACCAGTCTCATATTGATGAATATTTAGGTTGTGTCCATGATTATGCTACTTTAAATCACGCTGCAAATTACTATCTGTGTACATATGTCCTTGTACCCTCGCATACGCGCTTCTATGGGATAAATTCCTAGAAGGGGAATTGCTAAGTCAGGGGATATGCGCATTTTACATTTTGACAGCTTCTATCCTCATAAGTGAGATGAGAACAATAAAACCTAATTGCTACTGAACATCTTTATGGCCTGCAATCAGTTTGTCGGAGAAAAATAGCCATAAGAGCCAGCCTTTGTGACGATGGTGAGAAGTCTTATTAAAGAAAAAGACTAAGGTAATAGAATCACCAGGCAGCAAACACCAGGAAGGCTGGGGAATCACTTAAACTCGAGCAAATAACAATGACTTACAGTGGGTAATGGCTGTTCTGGCCCTTCTAGCTAAAAAAGTAAATAATTTGGAAACCAGGAGCCTCCTTTAGGGTATATTTGCTGCTAAAATCTGTTTCATGGGTGTTGGGGAGGAAAAATAATTTTCCCTCTATCCTTCTAGGTTCTTGGCTGAGACTTCACTGTCATAAAAGACAGATTAAGAGGAGAAAAACAAAGAGAAGTTTAATAACATGTATACCTCCTGTAAACATGGGAGAGACCCAGGAAAACTGAGTAACTCCCCAAAATGGCCCAAGCCACCACCTTAAATACCATCTCCAGCTAAAGATAAAGAAGATGGGGTCAGTTATGGGAGGCGATCAGGCAAAGCACAGTAAACAAGGGTAAAGTCGTTATGCAGATTGAAGTCCCACCTTCTCCATTGATAAGACTTTCTACAGATTTGGTCATCCTCCTCTTCCTGGTACTGAAATGGAGACACTCTTACAAATAGAGATTTCCCTTATAAAGGTAAATGTCTCTTCCAAAAGTGTAGGTTTTCAGAGCTTCTCTTTTATTTGTTGTTTCTTAAAAATAATGAGCTCAAGAGGCTGGCGCCTTGGCCTAGTTGTTAAGTTCAGTGCCCTCAGCTTTGGCAGCTGGGGTTTGGTTCCTGGGCATGGACCTACACCACTTGTCATCGGCCATACTGTGGGGGCGACCCACACACAAAATAGAGGAAGATTGGCACAGCCGTTAGCTCAGGGAGAATCTTCCTCAGCAAAAAAAAAAAGAAAAAAAATCAGCTCAAGGTAATCCTCATACCAGAGAGACATATTTTGGGGTGGCAAATTCTGCTCCCCTTCATGGGCCATCATGACTCTCCTTTAGTGTGCCTGATTAGTCTTATGGTTGTTTATGAAATCAGTAGAGACACTGGCATCCAGGACAGATATCTAAGTGGAGATGTCATTTATACACATAAAAGGAGAAACAGATTTTTCTCTGAGTGAAGGTAGACTCTTTTTGAGAGTACCAGGAGAGAGTGAGTAACGTATATTTTATTGTGTCATTTCTCTTCTTAATCCACAAGGTGAAATAGAAGTCTCTGGAATTTTGCAGAATATTTAGTGTTATACAGCAAGTCTGATTTTTTGGCCTGCTTCACAGTAGTTTTACTTGCCTTCTAGATGATGCTTACCAGGAACACAGCTGTAACTGACTTGCGTTCTGACTTTATATCAATCACGTGGCTGCTGACACCCTCGACCTTAAATTTGGCTTCACATCTCTCCAGTTTGTGTAGAAGATAGTTCATGGTGTTAAAAAACAAAATTCAACAGAGTAAATTTGAAGATCTAATTGGCTTTATTCAACAATTCATGAATTGGGCAGTATCCCATCTAGCAAGTAGAGAGATACCGCAAGGAGCTGTATAAAATGGAAGGCATTTATAGGAAGGAGGGTGGGGCAAGGAAGTTATTAGCAAAGAAAAAGAAAGGATTCATTTTGGGCCAGGACATCCTCTCTTTGAGGGGAAGAGAACAGCAGGGGTTTTATCCTGCAGATACCTGACTAATGCTAGTCAGGAAATTCCAGACTGGTCCATTAAGATTACATTCCTGAAATTAGGTCAGGTATGAAATCTAGGTTTGGTCTCATGGTCTTTAGCCCAAGTGATGCCATTTGGGGCCTGTGGTTTTTCTCTGTAACAATGGCACTGTAGACTTTATATTTACAATATTTTTGACTTTTGAGACATATAAAGGAAGAATGATCTCAATCCGATGTTGAGGTAGATGGATATGCTTAATTTTTAGCATTTCTTTTCTGTTTACTGAAAATAGTAACTTTGAAAATCTGAATTTACATAAGATATAACATCCTGGAAACAGAATCCATGTTCCACCTTCAGACATGTCGGCACACACATGCACACTTGGATGGTGGTATTGGTAAGAAAAAGTGAGAAATTCAAAGCATTTTAAGCAGATGCACATGGAAATTTGAGATTGTGGCATTTTATTTCAATTTCAGTTATTTATCATAGATATGACTTCTTTTACCCCTTTTTGATCCAGGAGTTTTCAAAGTCAAAATTAATTTTACATCTATGCCATGGATTTGTGAAATAGTCACATATAATTAAAAGTCGATTCAGGTGAAGGGTAATTTTTATTATGCATTAAGCATAACTAATGCATAACCCTTTCCTGCCTTTAGTTGAAGCCCTGTTTGAAATATTTTCTACTTCCGTGGTTTTTTTTTGACACCTTCATATGGAAAGCAAGTTAAGAGGCATTAAAACCCGGACAGCCACTTAGAGTAAGCTTTCAGGCAAATTTTGTTACTTTGAAGACTGCTTTACATTTAGAACATTGTATTAAGCATCTCCCAACTAACAAAACAATCTTACAGAAGTCATTTGGAGCTTAGTTTGGGCTAAAGAACTTTTTTCCCATAAAAGCAGCCATCAGGAAAACAGCTATGTTATAGGCAAAATAGCCTTTTATGGACCAGTCTGAGGGCCTAATAGTCGCTTAATCCTGTCTCTGTGGGGATGATAGGTTCAGAGTTGATATCAGGCTGTTGGCCATAGTAACTGCTTTCTATCTGGGAAAAGAAAAATTCTTCCAGGCATGATGGCTGCTGCCTAATGGCAAGGACATCTTTTCTACCTGGCCCTCCCCCTTACCTGAGTCTACATTTCAAAAGGAGACAGAGAGGCTAGGAGTAAGCCCCCATTAGTGAATCACAAGGGGAGTCCATAATTTTAACAGTAAATGAATGACTAAATGAGTTCTTCAAAGCTAATGTATTTTAAAGCTTTTATACCTTGAGCTCAATGGGAAATGCCTTAGGAATAGGTATTTCAATCACTTGAAAGATTTTTTTGCGGTAGAAATAGCTGGATGGTAGCAGAAAGAGATTATTAAAAAGAAAAAAGTCACTGTGCTTTTGGAGCTAGTCCACTTAAGTGCAGTCCTAAATATAGCGTATTACAGATGAGTTGCACCACAGCCATGCTTGCAGTTTAGTTGGAGACACAAGGCATAGATTGGTGAAACATATAACGAAATACATGGGCAGTATGTAAATAGGACCTCATTAATGCTACTAGCACTGTCATCTAGAGCTTTCTGCCATGATAGAATGTTCTGTATTGGTGCCATCCAATGTAGTAGCCACTAGCCACATGGGACTACGGAGCACTTGAAATGTGGCTAGTGTGGTCGAGGAACTGAATTTTAAATTTTACTTAATTATACTTAATTTAAATGTCAATAGCCACCTGATCTAGTGGCCATGGTATTACACGGTGCAGGTAGACCTTAGATACTTTAAGAATTCAGAGTCATGGAAAAATGCTGTGGGTTAGAGTAAGAAGGGAAGATTGTCAAAGGCTTGGAGATTTCATAGAAAGGAGGAGAGGCATACGCTAGGCTGGAATGTCCAGGATTTGGTCATAAAATAGGAGATAGCTTGGCTGAAGAACGTGGCTCCAGTAGGGAAGTGGAGGGAAATGAAGATTGGTGCAGATTTGTGGAGGTCCTTGAGTGTCAGTGCCAAGATTAATCCTGAAGGCAATAGGGAACCAAGAAGCTGATACCTGTCAACTGTGACATATTATGCAAATACCATACTCATTACTGAAAGCTTTCCAATAGAATGGGTGCTTTAGGAAGATTCAGCTGGCATGGGAGATAGAGAGGGAGAAAAGACTCCAGGAGGTCTCATGTGGTTGAGTATTACAGCAGCGTCCGTCTGTGATCTAAGGAGCCAGGTGGGAGTGGGAGTTACAGTAGAAAGACCTGGCTGGCAAAGCGGCTTTATGGAATGAATCAACAAGATTTACTGACTGGATAGTCAAGAATTATTCATTCAGTAAGTAGCTATTGAGCGTCTCCCATGTGCCAGGCCCCGAGCTAGACTTGGGGCTGCATCAGTAAAAGAACAGATACAACTTCTTGCCCTGGTGGAGCCTACAATCTAATGAGGATTGGAGTTTTGTGGCTGACAAAATGCTGGTGCGGTTGATTCAAGAGGAAATTCAGGTGAATCCTGTTGGATGTGGGAGATGAAATCAATATTGGAAACCAGGCCAGGAAGGCCAATGAAATAGCCATGCGTGTGCGCGCGCGCGCACACACACACACACACACACACACACACACACACACACATACAGACACCATACACCCACACCACACACAACATTTTCACCCTTCTTGAGGGTTAACCCTCAAATGAATTCGTCCACGTCAGTAAATCTCAGCCAGGTGGAGAAAGTATCTCTCCCATGCATTTCCTGTGCATTGGTGGTGTGCCTTCGAGGCCTGCCCAGCTTGCCCAGCTTGCCTGGGAGGCCTCCTGCCTAGCTCTGACCTCCACTCTGGGACCACCTCCCCTTGCAGACTATTTCTTGGTGCCACCTCATCTTCCTAAAGCACATTCACGTCACTTTCTGACTCCTATACCTTCCTGCTCCCTTTCTGACCTTGGTTTGGCATGGCAACCAAGGATTTTCATGATCTGAAGCTAGTGTGCTTTCTTTATTCCTCAAAGCTGGCTTTCCACCCAAAACGTAGTGTGTGCGTCCCCTGTACTGCCTTGTGCTTGGACATGATGTGTTTCCTTGGGGTGTTTTCTCTCTTTTTGAACGCCCAGTCGTGCCCATTCCCTGCAGGCTCCCCTCAAGGCTCCTCCTACAAATTCCAGTTGAAATACCATTTCCTCAAGTAAGCCTTTCCCTAGCCTGATCCCAGATTGACTGACTTAGGATCCCAGAGGTCTGGAAATTTGTATCTCCTTTGGCATCTTGTATAATGCCTTGCCCACAGTAGGTGCTTTATATATGTTGGAGTTGAAAGAGATAATGTGTATTTACTCTGCGAGCAGCTGATTGAGGTCCAGAACATAGGCTAAAATGGGAAGCTAGCATGACCTAGATATTAGAACTCAACAAATCACACGCAACAAAAAATAAAATCCCAAACTATAGACTAATGTTGGTTATTAATAAAGATGTGAAAATCTTGAATAAAATAGTAGACTAATTTAAAAAGCATTAAAGAATAATCGATCATGACTGAATAGTGTGTTTATCCCAGGAGTTAAATCGATTAACGCATCATATTGATCAAACAAAAGAGACAACCTCTATGTCAGCATAGATGCTCAATAGGCAGTCTCCAGTATCTAAACCCTGCTGCTCACAATCTCATAGCAAACTAGGAAGAGAAGAGTACTTCTTAAACAAGAGAAAGAATACCTTTTACAAACCAATACCCAACAGTAAACTCAATGGTGAAATAGTAGGGGATTCCTGTTAAAAACAGAGACAAATAGAAGACGTGCACTCTTGTGACTAATAAAGTTGTTAAAATGGGTAATGCTGGCTAATGCTGTCTGGGGAGCGAGGCTGGTGTTTTCCTGCCTGTTTGTAGAAATATGAATCAATACAACCTTTTGGAAAATCAATTGGGGGTCTGTTTCACAAACCATAAAAATATTCATGCCCACTGACTTAGACATTTGCTCCTCAGAAATTCTCCTAAGGAAATCTGATATGTTGACAGAGATATGAACAGGTACTCATTATAACGTTAATTAGAAGAATCAGAAATGACAATAATCTAAATGCCTTACAATGGGGAAATACTTAAGACTATTATGGGGTATCCCTGCAGTGGAATATAATCACTATATAGTCATTAGAAATATTTAGACTATATTACACTATATTAGAAATATAGTCCCTGGAAATATTTAAGGCTTTTTTTTTTTTTAAAGATTTTATTTTTCTCCTTTTTCTCCCCAAAGCCCCCCGTTACATAGTTGTATATTCTTCGTTGTGGGTCCACTTAGTTGTGGCATGTGGGATGCTGCCTCAGCGTGGTTTGATGAGCAGTGCCATGTCCGCGCCCAGGATTCGAACCAACAAAACACTGGGCCGCCTGCAGCGGACCGCGCGAACTTAACCACTCGGCCACAGGGCCAGCCCCTATTTAAGGCTTTTGATGCCATGAGTATGCTCTTGTGTTGAATTAGAATGCTACAAATTGTATGTAAACATTCTCTCACTGTGTATAAAAATCTCCTTTGTTTCTTGGTGGAGGGGTTAGAAGTCATTTTTCTTTTTTTTTGGTTAAATTCCACTCCCACACTCCCCACTCTTCTGTTCCCCTAGCTGGACTCAACAAGTGGAACTTGAGAGCTAACTGTTTCTGAGATTCCGAGAGTCCCAGGAGCACAGGATGCCAGAGCTGGGAGGGCCCTCTGTCTTCCTGTTCCTTTTATTTTACACATCGCATACCAGTACAAAGGCTAGCCCCTGGGTGATGGAGCAGATCTGATTCTGGGTCCTGTCTTCCTTCTATTCCCTGAGAAGGTCATTGACTCAAAAAGCACAGCGAGTGCTGGGAGATGACTTTAAAGCCAAGTGTCTGTTTTTTCAATTCTGTTTCTCACTAGCTATTGATACGAGTTGAAAGTGGAAAGAATGTGAGCGCTGAGTAGTTAGGGAGGGAGAGCAAGGAACAGTTATTCTTTTTGGAACAGGGTTATTCTGGTTGAGGAGTGGAGTGAGGGAGTTAGTTTGGCATGTCAGAATTCTTTCCACGTCTCTGCCAACATCTTTGTAGTCTTGGTCAAGATCACGGAACTATTCTGGGCCTTTTCAATTTTTTTTAATCTATAAAATTAGATGCGTCAGACTAAAGTTACCTTTAGATCCATTAAACTATGGGAGTCAGTACTTGACAAGGTAAGACATGTTTAAGAATTTCTTTATTAGGGCCTCACCACCAGATTATTACAATAGCAAAGAATTAAACAGAGACTTTAGCAATTCATCTAGAGTAGGGCCATATCCCAGGTGCTCTTCTTTCGGTGCTTAGAATGACATTGTTTCGTTTTTTCTTTCACTGGGATATCTTTTTCACTAACACCTGGAATTCTTCAAAACTAACTTCTCCATCTCCGTTCTTGTCCAGTTCTTTGAAGAGGTCATCAATGGAGCTTGAACCCTAGTTTTAGACAAAAAAGATGGGATAAGTGAGAGCAGAGAAAATGAATCAGTTACCGCTACACATTCTCTGAAATGAGAGGCACTAGGTCTGCGTTCCAAGAAGGCAGCTGAGTTTTTGGTCACATGCTGCTGAAAGGTAGAGGTGGAAAAACTAACTTTAGCTGTAGTACTGCTCCATGTCACAGAACTGGCTATCCTTTTTTTTTTTTCCATATCACACATTTATTATTTTAATATAATCGGGTTTCTAGGTAATCTTATGTATTTTTCTTTATGCCTCTGAAAACTTTCTTTTGAGAAGGAGTCCGAGGGCTTCACTGGACTGCCGAGGGGCCCATGGCCCACAAACAGTTGAGGATTGCTTTCCCAGGGTTTTCCTGGGAGCTGGTTTTGCGTCCAGCTCCAGGGCTGGGCCGCCATCTAACCTGAGGCAGCATGCATGGCTGGCCACTGGCTGGCACTGTGCCGAGGGCTTTCTGTAGCCTCTGCAGTCCTCCCAACCACTCTGTGGGAGAGACCCACTTTACAGATGAGGAGACTGAGGCTCTGAGACAGCTGCTCACTTGCTCCAGGCCTCACAGCTGGTCAGAAGAGGGCTTGGGGCTCAAACATTGACTCTAGAGCCCAACCCTTTAACTAGCAATGACCCCAGTTGTTTCCAGACCCTGGGCTGCGGCCCACCTCTGTGCTGTGCATGATGACTTTGCATCAATGTTTCTCACACTTCGTGCATCAGAATTACCAGATGGGCTTGCTGACCCTAGCAAATACAGATTGATGGGTCCCACTCCTAGAGTTTCGGATTCGCTAGGCTTGGGGGGAGGCCTGAGAATCTGTGTTTCCCACAGGTTCCCCGGTGCTGTTGATGCTGCTGGTCTAGGACTGACCACGCTCGGAGAACCACTGCTGGAGATGTTACATGAGATCATGTTCACCTTGACGCCCTGTTGACTATTGATATTCCTGTAGTGTCTTAAGCAGACGATTTTTGTCTTTGCCATAAAACTCAAATCTTAAAGCCATTGCAGCTCTGACTTTCTGTCTGTGACAAAATAGTACCTAGGAAACCTATTGTTTATAAGTCAGCTTCAAAACTGTTTTTTAATTGTGGTAAAAAAACGCATAACATAACCTTTGCCATCTTAACCATTTCTAAGTGTCCAGTTCTGTAGTGTTAAGTATGTTCACATTGTTGTGCCACAGACCTCTATATCAAGATATGTCGTAACCCCTAAGATTCCTACAAAGACATTTGGCACTTTGTTGTGATAACAAACTGTAAGGTATTCAGCGTCTGTTTTATAAATACCAAACACTGTTTTCCTGAAGTATTTACTAGATTCTAAACCATACAAGGTGATGATGTAAACAGAGTATAGCTTGGAAAACCTTAGTAATCCTTATGGAAATATAATCAGGTACATGACTTGGTAAGTAGATTTTTCAAAATTTACCATTAGTCTTCCTACCTTTATTCAAATTATAAAAGTCATATGTTTTCTATAGGAAATACATTAAATATAGAAAAATTCCCCAGTCTTACCTTTTAAAACAACATGTTCATGTAGATTGCCTAGGCTTTCCTGTCAGATTATTTTTCTTCCTTTTATTATTATTATTCCTTCCTTTTATTATTATTCCTTCCTATTATTATTGTTTTTCCTTTTGGAAAAATTTAACAGTTTTTTTGGGATTTAGTCTTTCTCAGAAACCTTTGTTTTTATTTTTAATTAAAAAGTCTCTTTTTCTGCTAGCACCTTGAACTTTTTTTTAAAGTTATTCTATGTTTTAACTAGAAGAAAATGAGAAGATATTGGATTATAAGCTCACTGAATTCAACCACTTTTCTTTTTAGTGCTAAAAACAGAAACCTCAACAACTAAGACCAGAAACCTTCTCACATGTCATATTGGCAGAAGGGACATTTCTGGTTAAAATCTGAGAAGCAAATGCTTTCTTCTGAAGTTACAGCTAAATAGTGACCAAGTGAGATGTGATAGTTGCACAGGTTGCTTCTATTTTGAAGGTGGCTTTTAGTTGCAAGGGAAGGCATCGGAGCCCGGACAATCAGCAGTTCCCTGTTCCTCATGGCCTCCAGATGCGTTTAGATTTTGACAACTCTGAGGCGGCTTTGATGAGAAACTTTATGGCTAAGGAGAGGCAGTCTGGAAGATTGTTTAGAAATGCATGGTTGCCTCATTAACACACATTTAGGTGCTTGACGCAAATTAACACAAATTTAAATACTTTTGAAATTTAAATGGTTGTCGACAGAGGGCAATTTGTCAGTGAGAGGCAGGTTTTCTTAAGGCACTGCCAAGTAAGTGTTGGTGTTGTTGAGAGATCCTACCTATAACAGAGAAGCACGTCCAAGGCTGACTGTTATTTTGCCAGCCCCTTTGTTTTCCGAAAGCCTGGCACGGGGCTGCTGATTCCAGGCTGAAGGCCTTGGTGTGTCTGCTTGGCGACCAGCGGGTCTTCCAGGCCCAGCTCAGTGAAAGTGCAACCCCTGCTTCCGTTTGCTCTGGCTAGAGTACTATCCCCCAGGCTGTGAGGGATAGACGGCTCGGCCCCGGCATTCTAGGAGATTGCTGTCTGAACCGTGACCTGCCACCAGGGGTGGAAAGCACCGGTTCAAGCGATGCTTCCCTCAAGCGATGCTGGCGCCTGGGCTGCTGCACACCCTGCCCCGGCCGAGCTGCGCTCAGTGCTCAGTGTCGCAGCTCTCAGGCTCTCCCTGTGTCCTTTCCTCTCCGCACCCACTTCCACTTCCCCCATCAGAGGCCGGTTCAGCGGGCTCTGCGGTTGTGCACTCACTTTCAGTAAAGCGGGGAGTTCATTCTGGATCAGTAGCTTCAGCTCCTCCTTCGACAGCTGGTCTGGATCACCTTCTTTGGCTGCATATTTTTCAAAGATTTTCTTCAGTTCTTCAGGAGACTTTTTCATGCTCATTTTGGTGTCCTGTAACTTGGGAAAGAAATGAATTTACCAAAAAGCTGGAGTGGAGTTTTATACTGATGATTGCCAGCAAGGGTTTAGTGCCCTTGGGCTGTTTCCTTGGCACAGGTGGGGGAAAGTAAAGAAAAGGGGGGAGGGAGAGAAGAAATAGAGGAGGAGGAGGAGAAGGGAGGGGGCAGGAACCGTTGGAACTGCACATGTTTTAAAGAGAATCATCTTAGACAGTATTGTAAATGTTTGTTCTTAGAGTACATCTGTTAGGAGATAGTCCCTGGAGCCAAACACTTTTATTGGTAATTATGATATTCTTTACTTTTTATGTACCTGGTCTGCGCTCTAGGCTGTGGTCTTGAAGAACCCTGACCACAGCTTCTAGCCTCTAAGTGACTGTTTAGATGGCACAAACCCACTTTCTCCCCAGACCATTATCGTTCACACCATTCTGAAAGGAAGCAGAGTGAATATCAATGCAAGCAGAAGGAGCTGCGGATAATACTAAAATCACACTTACCTGGTCACCCAGCAGTGAGGCAGCTAGGAGAATCGAACAGGAGTGTGAGGAGCTGAGCAGGGTTGTGCGGCTTTTATAGTCTTCACAGGCACACCACCCTGATTATGAAATTTTCCTTTTGTTTGCCACTTAAGGGTAATTATTAATGGTTTTTGAAACCGAGCTTAAGATTGCATGAACCTCATAACTAAGGGCAAGATACAATAAAGGGGCCCCTCCCCAATTGCTTCATGGTTCAGAGTCCCAAGAGTAAGCGTGGATTTTTTCCCCCTTAGGTTATATTTTCCCTCCAAGGTAGACTTATGGTTTGCTCACTGTTCACCTTTCGGAAAGCTTAAATATGGAAGGTTGGTTTATTTCAATTTAGTCGCTTATTTAAGTTTGAAAAAATAACTTTCTTCACATCCAGGAACGAAAATACTATAATAGATGGTCAATACTACATAGTTTTAAAAAATTGCAGTCTGGCTGTTGAAGTCCCTCTGATGTTTTGTACATATTAGATGCTTAAATATTTGAATAACTGAATGAATGAATAGAAGTATCATTGAGAAGCAGGTTTAAGAAGCGGGAAGAAGATACACAGTAATTTGTGGTTTTATTTGGCAAAGCAAGATTACCAAGTAGTGCGGTCATGTTTCAACCTTTTTATTATTTGTTGTTCCCATATATGCTTTTTGTTTAATACCCTTTTCTTTACCAAATATATTTTGTTAATCATTCTAAAAACTTGTGAAAACACTTGACTGACTTTTATTCAATTGGAAATACTTCGAACTTTTAGAACTGCCGGGCTTTAAAATTGGAGACAAAATTTATTTCTATTGGAAAGAGTTCCATGAAAGAATGGGGACATTGATCTAATACTGATTATAACTCACAACAAGGGTTTTCAGATCGACTTTAAAAGCACTTACCAGCTTTTAACCACTTGGACACTTCCACTCCTGTATAATTTTCTCTGACCCTTCATTATTCAGCCCTAAAATTCTAGGGCCTTGTCTACCTTGGAGAACAAATGTGAAATCTCTTAGAGTTCCTTAAAAGCTTCCCACCGATCCCGAACGGTCATCGGTCATCGTTCCATGCACCTTCGCTGTCTTGTATATGTTATCCTTGCTTTTATCTCAGATTCTTTGACTTTGGTATGCATCAGTATTTTGACTACGTATTAACTCACTTCTTGGAGTAAAGATAAGCATTTTCTTTTTAGTTATAAGACTTTTACACAAAAATATTCTAATTTTGGCAATGCATTTTAATCAAGATTTTAGAGAATTTCCAGTGTTTTTATACTTATGCTCTGTTTTACCTTGGAGGAAGTAGGGTTTTGTTGAGCAATCGATAAGATTGTTGTTTTCCCTCTAACACCTTTTTAAAACATTTCAAATCTACAGAAAAGTTGCAAGAATAGTTAGTGAACATCAACCCACATTTTGCCCAGATTCACTAATCGCTAACATTTCCACATTTGCTTTCTCTTTCTGTGGACAGAAACCTTTCCCCCCTTGAACCATTTGAGAATTAGTTACATATATCCAGAAACTTCCACCTAAATACCTCAGCATCTTATCTCCTCTCCCACACAACCACAATGCTATTATCACAACCCATATTCAAATTTCTCCAGTTGTGGAAATAGCATCTTAGATCATCTGTTCTCTCAAATTAGCTCTTGAGTTAAAATCAACATGGCAGTTGTTATGTTTCTTGAGTCTATATTGAAGAAATGATTATATTAACTATGTATGACCTTAATAACTATATAATATATAACTATATGATTTTAGTAGCTATCTGTTATATGACAGATATGTGTTATATATAACACGACATATATATGACATGTGTGTATGTATGTATGTGTGTGTATATATATAAAATTAACTCTAAGAAAAACATTTGGAACAGTATTGGTTAATAGTCTTTTAGGCTACAAGTCTCTCGTTTCAAGGGAAGACCTCTGATTAAAATAGGCCCAATGCTGCTTGTTGTTAGAACTTAATGCTTGTAGTAACGATAACAAAACTTGACAAATGACTCATGGGTCTTCTTAAATTTTTACTTGCTCAGCTCTGCCAGTCACATCTCTCATCTCTTATTTTTCTCTTTACCTATAGACTCAAGTGTGAGGGTAAACCTGCAGTGGGAAACATGAAAGCCACCAATAGATATTCTCATGAAACATTAACTAAAAATATATGGAGACGGGCGATAAATGCAGGGTGTGTTCAAAACTAGAGAAAGGGGAAAAAATGACAGGCACAAGATTGGTTATGGAGAAATGGAGAGGCAAAGGTTACTTGTCACCTCACTATTCAATTGCTTGATCTTTGGACAGACTTATGTTTTTCCTAGGAAAGCTAAGAGTAACTTATTTTAAAAGCTCCGGGTACCAGAGGCTTCCGTAGCTGTGTTCTTCTACTGAAGTCCACAGCAGGCAGCGCCTGGAAAAGCACCTTCAGGAAGAGGGTGCAGTATCAGTACCCAGGCCCTGCAAAACAAAATGGGTGGGAAGTGCTCTCCGTGTGGTCTTTGATCCTGAGGTTTGGAGGAGACCCTGACTGCTCCGGTGCAGCCGTCCCTAAAAGGGAGCCCCATCTCCTTCCCTGCCTTCCCTGAGCCCTAGGACAGGGTTCACCTTCTTTTCCACTTCCAACCTTTTCCTGGGCTGTGGGTCTCACCGGTTTGGAGGCCTGCCTGTGCTGGCCCTGGGTGGTTGAGTTCCCTGAGGCCTCCTGAGGCCTCCTGATCATAGCACGTTTATTGAGAGCTGATTTTTACTGTGGGCTGTGTGAGGCCCCCGGACCTGACCTATTACCTTGAGAAATTCCTGCTGCATTCCTGTGACTCGGATACCACTGTTACCTCCAGTCTACAGAGACTGTCAAGGACCCATTCAAGGTCACATCGCTGGGGGGTAGTGGAGCTGGGTTTCTAGCCTAGGCCCAGCCTGCACCCTCAGCCACTGTGCCACCTGCCCCCTCCCAGGAGTGGGGCTTCTGTGAGAAGAGCTGGTAAATGTTAGTGTGAGGCCCAGAGGTAGGACTTCGATTTAAGTGTTATGGTCACACCTGAGGTAGAAGAATGTTCTTTTTCTGATGGAAGTAATATACGCCTTTATTTACTGGTGGAAAAAAACCAAGTTTAAAAGACTGGAAGATAAATACGAATTCATAGGACTGCTCAATGCTTTCCCCATCATAGATTGCATCCTCATGCTGCTCTGTGATGTGGCGGGTTGGGAAGACAGAAAGGGAAATAATGGCCCTGTATCAGATGAGAGGTGGGCTTGGGCACTGTGGTGCCTCTGCCTCAGAGCAGGGTACTGCCTCTCCTCTCCCATCTGCTGAAGTGACCTGCCTGCAGCTTGGGACAATCCACGGCATCTCAGAGACCCCTCCGCCGCTCTTAGGCCCACTGACCAGTCCCTTAGTCTCCTCTCTTAGTTTTTGATAAAAATCTAGGGGGCTTTAATTATGGAGCACTCGATCAGAACCTGACGCTCTACTGGACTCTGGTGGAGACAGAGAAGATCTGGTTCTTGTGCTTGGCAAGCCCACACTTTATGAGAGGAGGCACATATACAAAATGATGGAGGTTAAAGTTGTATACAGTAACGGACTGTATTAGTTCCCTATTGCTGCTGTAACACATTACCACAAGCTTAGTGGCTTAAAACAAGGCAAATTAATTTTCTTCCTGTCCTGGATCTGAGAGGTGTAAAGTGAGTTGGTAGAATGCATTCCTTCTGGAGGCTCTAGGGGGGAATCTGTTTCTTGGCCTTTTCCGGCTTCTAGAGACTGCCCGCTCACGGCCTTTTTTTCCGTCTTCAAAGCCAGCAATGCAGCACCTTCCAATCTCTCTCTCTCTCTTTCTCTCTGGCCTCTGCTTTGTCATCCATCTCCTTCTCTGATTCTGACTCTCTTGCTTCCCTCTCATAAAGACCCTGTGGTGACACTGGGCCCACCCAGATAACTCAAGATAATCTTCCCATCTCAAGAGCCTTAATTTAATCATATTTGCAAAGTCCTTTTTGTCATGTGAGGTATCATATTCACAGGCTCCAAGGAGTAGGACTTGGACATTTTTTGTGGGGGGAGGGGGTGCATCATTCAAACTACCGCAAGAATTAATTAAAAATGAATTGACAATGTATACGTTTTTTATTTGGTAGGGTGAGCATAACAGGGTGGTATTAATTATGGGGCAATAAGGAGAACTGGATGGTGCCCCTGAAGCATGAGCCCACTTGGAATGGTAGGGAGAGGCATCTTAGGAAAAGTAGTGAAGAGGCAAGATGTGTGTAGTGGGCTTGTGCGGAGGGGAGCAGAGGAGCCATTGGCAGTGGACCCTTCTGGCTGAGGTGGGAAACACAAGTTAGAATACATGGAGAGACCATAGCTAGACTGGGTTTCTGAATGAGGTGGTGGAACCTGAGTGCCACGTGGAAGAGTTTAGATTTGATCTGTAGCTATGGTGGCTGCTGCAGCTAGTAGTGTGACTCAGCATTAATTCATACTGAACAACATGAATTGGTTCATACTTTCTGCACAACTTGAATATGGGTCATCAAGAATCAAAATCAGGGGCTGGCCTAGTGGCTTAGCGGTTAAGTTGGCACGCTCTGCTTTGGCGGCCCAGGGGTCACTGGTTTGGATCCCAGGCGCGGACCTATGTACCACTCATCAAGCCACACTGTGGCAGGCCTCCCGCATATGAAATAGAGGAATGGGGCCTGCCCTGTGGCCGAGTGGTTAAGTTTGCATGCTCTACTTCGGGCAGCCCAGGGTTTTGCCGGTTTGGATCCTGGGCATGGACCTAGCACTGCTCATCAAGCCATGCTGAGATGGTGTCCCACATAGCAGAGCCAGAAGGACCTACAACTGGAATATACAACTATGTACTGGGAGGCTTTGGGAAGAAGAAGACAAAAAAAAAAAGATTGGCAACAGATGTTAGCTCAGGTGCCAATCTTTAAAAAAAATAGAGGAAGATGGGCACAGATGTTAGCTCAGGGCCAATCTTCCTCAGCAAAAGGAGGAGGATTGGCAGCAGATGTTAGCTCAGGGCTAATCTTCTGGAAAAAAAAAAAAGAATCAAAATCAGAAACAGGCTTGAAAAAAAAAATAACCAGAAAAACTTAATGGACAGGAGGAAAGGAATGGGTTGGGGAAATCCTTGTAAAGAATACATGAAGAATATACTAGAAAGTCTGAGAGAATCACTGTGTGTGTGGCCTAAGAGACTGGAAACGGTCTGCTGGGGGGTAGGCTCTCCCAATATCCCCAAATCAAATGTCCAAAGGCAAGGGACGTGAGGGAAGCCAGCCTTCCCAGGGCTCTGGCGGCTTGGTTAGAAGGCTTCCCCTCCTTCATGCACTGCCATTTAGGAATTTCATCTTTGATAAGAGAACCTAAGTTCCCTAAACCTTGTTGTTTAAAGCACCCGAGATGCATAAAATCTTGAACCCATTGCACTTTTATTGCGGGCTGCAGAAACTTTGGTAAAGGTTAATTAGTGCCATATTTATCCCTATGTGGTACTTTTACATCTCCTAAAGCTTTATCACCACCAATTTTCGTTACTTATTGATCTTTTTTTATTTTTCTTGTACTATGTGGTTCAGTTCCAAGAAAGGACAGATCTGTAGTGGAGATCAGATGACAGCCCGTATTTAAGTAAAATCAGAGCCCGCGGGCCAGGCAATCCTTTTGTAACGGAAGAGGCATTTTCCTCTTAAATGCAAAATTTAGGGTATTTGGGAAATGTTGAGATTAAAACTAAAGCATATTTGACGTTCTTTTCTTTAATCACCCCAGTAATGATAAAAGATATGTTTTGAAACTGTGATGTTCTCCTGTCTCTCACACTTTTTGTGGAAGGAATGCCAGGAACAAAGATGTTTTCCTGAATTTTGTTGCTGAATCAGGTTGCTTACAACCCGAGAGGCACCACACTGTTATCTTTAGGGCCTGTAGGACTTGTACGATTGCCTGATAACTCTGCAAGGCAGCTGGTTGGGCCAGGCTTGACCAGAAAGGCACTGTGTTCTTGACCTTCCCCAAACGTCCCCCTCCCGAGTGTTTGGATCCCACCAGTTTGTTCCTGGCCTGGACGTTCTTCGACTGAGTGTGTGATGGGCAGCCCCGGATGAGGCTCCTACGCCAGAGAGAGCGGCAATTCTCCTGTCAGTTCTTGCTCTGCCTTTCTCCTTTCGCTGACGTTCAGGGCATCATTTGGAGTTGGAAAGCTGCTCCCACCTGCTCCCCCATCTTTTCTTTAACATTCTCTTTACCTTCTCCACTGGGTTCTATTCTTGCATGTTTTAATCGGAGGATCACCATGGCTGTCACTCCTTAGAATTTCTTTCAGTGCTGTCGTTTCAGGAGCAGGTCATATGTATTGCTTCTGAAATAGCAGGGGTGACGTGAACTGATACCCTAGTGGAAAGCCTAAATAATACGTTCACTATTCGGGCCTTAAATTTGTATTTTCATTAAAGTAATTCCATGGACAAAGTTTAAAAAGCCAACAGTTTCAAAAGGACTTTAATGAAAAAATTCAGTAATCCTGACTTCCTCTCTTCCACCGTCAACTCTTCCAGCTCTTTCTCCTGATATTTACCTCTTTGTTTCTGAGTAACATTCTCACATTGCCCTGTCGGGAATTTCCAGACTTCCCCCTATGTTGGAGGAGTATTTCATGCCCTTAGGCAGCCCTTGTGCATTTTCCTTCTCTCTCCTTGCCTCCACTTTAATTTCGGAAATATTTTCTGGTCTTGAGATGTTTGTCGTGTTTATCCCAAGTAAACAGTAAGTCAGATTTCCTATTCTTAGTTGAGTCATTTGACTCTATTCCTAATGGCTCACACCAGAAAGTTTCCTGAACACCAAACTCGCCAATAACTGAGCACACTACATTACAAGACTCTTCCTGGGTAGACGGACCCAATGCAGCAGGTAAGGGTGGACTGAAGAATCACAGTACACTTTTAAGAAGGAACCAGGGGGAGTTTATTGCTGTGGTCTTCCCAGATGGTTCAGGTTATCTTAAACTTAAGAGAAATTGAGGCTCTGAATAAACTTGGGACGTCTTATGAGTCTGTGGTTAATAGTGTAGTCTTATCTGTCCTTTCCTAGAAAACACGTAAGCAGCTCAGCTTTGTGAACTAGAAGCTAATGCTCTCTCTCGCCTTACTCCAGTAGTGCTTAATCTAGCCATAATTAGCCAACCAAAGTAGATAGGGAAGAGATGTGAAGGCCAAGAGCACTTCAGAATTGAGCGTTCCATCCAACAAGGGACATATTCAGGTTTTTTCTCCACCCCTTCCCCTCAGGGGCTCTTAGAGCGTACACCGGGCACAGGGTTCAGATGGCTCGGAAAGTTCTTCTGGGGCACTGATAAGATCAGAGAAGTTCTTGGAAAATTTTTACCTCAGAAAATTCCACTTGTCAAAGATTCCTATAGAGCAAATGTGGCAGTTAGGGTATGGGGAAAAAAATCCAGAAAGGTTTTATGAGAGGGAAGCCTGTGAATTCCATTAGAACAAGTTAACTCACCCAACTGTAGTCTCTCCTAATTACTTTAAAAGAAAGATGAAACAAAACCATGAGATTGTAGTGAACAGAACTGAGAAAACAGACCAGTGACTAGTGAGAACAGGCTTTTCATAAAAATCACGTGTTTCTGAATTTCTGTGAGTTAATCATAAAGATAAATCTGAAATTATTTAGTCTGAGTTTGTTTGGTGTTTCATGCATCCATTCAGTGCATACCGTGTGCCAGTTTCATTTATTCGAGGGGCTGGAGATGCAATGGTGAGGAAAAGCAATGCTACCCCAACTCTCAAAGATTTACAGTCTATAGACTGCAGACTGCATTCTACAGGCGCAAACTGAGAGAAGTACTGTGGTGGGGAGGGCGTAGGTAGAGGATCCTCCTGACAAGGCTTTAAGTGTCCAGGAATGTCAGCTCCTGTGGAAGCTTGTATTGGAGAGTTGAGCTAAGAACTCAAGGATGAGGATGGATTAATTTAGAAAAAGAGGGTAGGAGAGTGGAAGAAGATGTTCTGGGAAGAGGGAACAGCATGTGCAAAGTCCCCATGGCAGTAGGGAAGAAGAGGCACCTGAGGAACTAAAGGAAGGCCATGGCGAGCAGAGCTCAGGGTGTGAGGGGAAAGTCGGGAGGTGAGGCTGGAGGGTGAGGCTGGGCCAATAGCACACATTGAAGGATTTTAAGCAAGAGAAATACCACAACCACTCTGCCTGCAGCATGCTGGGTGGACTGGGGCCGTGTAAATGTGGGGTGGCCAGTCAGTAAGCTCTGGCTGTAGCCTGGGTGAGGTGCTGTGGTTTGGGAGGTGGTTGGAGCTGTGAATGGACGTAGGAAGTCTGCAGGGGGTAAATTGATAGGACTTGACAGATTGGATATGAAGGATGTGGGGGGGAGAGAGATCCAGGGTGGGGTTTATTTTCTGACCTATAGAATGTGCTAGAATGGATAATATTACTGTTTTTTTTTTAAAGGAATTGAGTGGTTTCCTACAAATAAGTACTTTTGGTATACTTTTCTACAAGGATTGACAAACTTGCTCATGGAAAACCTTTAGGGAATGAAGTGGGCAGTGAGAGAGGGTTGTTATTATGGGAGAGATGTGAATACCCAAGTGAGAGGCCTCAGAAGTCCAGAACTTGAAGTGTGAACATTGCCTGGAACTGACAGGTTGAGTAGTGATGGGAAGAAGGACACAAAGATGCCCCTGATAAATTTTTTACAAGGATTTGAATGAAAGATGAGGAGCAGAGATAAAAAGGAAGTGTACTGTGAGGAGTGTATAAAGCATGGCTGTATTTAATAGGAAAATTGAAAGGAATGATCAGGTTTTATTATTTAGGGAACATGCTTACCCAATGATCGTGCCTCTAAAAGTAAAGCTTGAAATTTGGGAAATGACATTTTTACAAAATGACAAAATTGGACTTGTTTTGTTTTCTAAGGTGATCGATATGCCCGAACACAACCCTGGCAATTTGGGAGGAACAATGAGGCTGGGAATAAGAAGAACTGTTTTCAAAACTGAAAATTCAATTTTAAGTAAGTTTCTCGGATCATTTGGTTTACAAGATGTCGGGTGTCGCGTGCATGACTGTGTGCAGCTGCAGCCCTCCTGGTGGCGTTCACCCCACCCCTTCCACCTTGCCCTCTTCCTTTCAAGCAGCCTCAGGAGCTCGGACTCCGTCTCACCTGTCTCTTCCTGCCCTCACTGCCCCTCCTGCTTCCCGATTCCTCTCCCTGGAACGGTTGGTAGAACACACGCAAATGCCCCTTCTCATTTGATCTCCGCTGTATCCTATCCAGCGGGCGGCTTTGTGACTCACTGATCTTCCTGCAGATGCCGTTGCACTGGGAGAACCCCGATTCAGACTTAGTTCTTTTGAATCTCTGTTCTCTCCACTGCGTTGAAACACGCTCCCTGTTTCATTGTTTCATGTCTGACTGGTTTTAGCGGCTAGTTTATGAACTTCCTGAGGAGGAGAGCAGTTATGTCTCCCAGAAGTCTGTTTCTCTGTCCCCCGTAGCTCCAGCATGTGGAGAGGAAAATATGACGTGGCTCACCATCTGATAGTTGCTGATCTTCCTACTCCCCATAAAGTTATTCTAATTTCTGTGGAGCTTTTTTATAGATTAATGTATTATATGAGAACAACAATGTAAAAAAACCCAAAGCCCTTAATTCAATTTAATAAATATATCTTCAGCGCCTGCTCTGTGCCATATGCACTGTGCTAGGTTCTGCAGATACAGTAGCGAATGGGACAGATACCAGCACTGCTCTCCCTGGGCCTCAAAACCAGCAGAAAGAACATGATGAAAGGGGATATGCAAAATGCTAAAAGGGCTGGAGGCAGAGGAAGGGAATCCCGGCATCTGGGGCGTCCAGCACATTCCTGTGAAGTTATCAGAATACCTTAGAAACATGCCTTCTTAACTCAAAGAATAAGACCTGAAATGTGAGTTTCTCCTTTAAGGATGATAAACAGCTTCTAAGGAATATAGAGCTTCCTAGCAAGAGTGAAATTGAGAAGGAAAAGTTTCAAAGTGTACACATTTCCCTGCTTTCTCTGGATAAGAAGCTGGTGTTCTCAAAGTGACTTTTTTCTTTAAGAATAGAAGAATTTTTTTCTCTTCGTGGATATTGGCAGTGATTCTTTGGCTTTCCGATGTTTTCAAATACTTTGAAACTTTGTTCAAATAATTACCTAAGTGACAAAAAATGGTTAGTGAGAAATTTAATGTTTTAAAATTGTATCTGCTATAAAAGATTCAGTGATAACTGTACTAAACTTTTTAAAAAGAGCATTGTGTTCAGTACATTTAAAAATTTGATGTGTCTTAATGGAAATAAGACTGATTTAAGATTTGTATTTCTTTACAGTAGACATAAAAATAATGTTGATGATTTTTATGAATCTTAAACACTGGTTGTTGAGGTATGATTGACATACAAAAACCTGTACATATTTAATGTATACAACTTGATGGGTTGAATTTGAGTTTTCACAAGTGGAGATTATAGGTATAAATTGATTTAAACAAAAATACTGCTACTCATCATTTGTTCTGTTTATAAGAAATGTCTTCCCAGAGGCTCATTCCTGTCCTGTGTTCTGTCTGTGTTCTGCAAAGGCTTTTTCTTATAAAAGGACTAATGATAATATGTGTGGAATTGTCAAAGCTGGTTCAGGAGTCTTTAGAAATAAGATATTTTCCCAAACTTTATATCTCTAATCCTTTACCTAAGTATTAATTGCATATTCATGGTCTTTTCCGAACTATCTATCATGCTTAGTTTTTGTCTAGTATTTTTTTGTAGCGTAACTTTTTCATGTATCTAGCCTTCATGTCTCTTACTTGGGCATATAATTTTTCGATATGAGATAGGGAACCATGATCTACTGAGTCATTTCCTAGTGTTAAACATTTCAGGTTGTTTCTAGCATTTTATTAGAACAATGCTGATGCGAGCGTCTTGACACAGTGTTTTTGTTCTTTTGATTGTTGCCTTAGGATAGATTTCCAGGAGTCACGCTGTTAGGTCAAAGAGTATGAATGCTTTTATGACTGATAATTCGGCTGGATTGTTTGAAAGAAGAGGTGAACCAGTTCACAATGACCTTAACTGTACTGTAGTGTTCTTGCCTTCTCTAGTCTTTTGCTAGTATTTTTGTTATATTTGTTTTTGCTCTATGAGCAAGAACAAAAGGGCCCTTTATTATTGTATTTCATTTTGCATTTCTTTTCATTCTTACAAAGTGGAAACTTCCCCCCACCCCCAAATGTTGATTTACATGTGTGTATACTGCCCACGTCTCAAGTCTCCACTAGCACTTAAACATGGGAAGGGAGTGGTCTACCAACCCAAAGTCTGTTACCTAAATGGTCTAAACCAGGGGTCAGTAAACTTTTTATGTAAAAGGCCAGATAGTAAGTATTTTCAACTTTGGGGCCATATGGTCTTGGATGCAACCACTCACCTCTGCCATTGTAGTGTAAAAGCAGCCATAGGCAAATATGTAAATGAACGAGCATGGCTGTGTTCCCATAAACCTTTATTTATGGGCACTGACATGTGAATTTCATTGATTTTCAAGCATCGTGAAATATTATTCTTCTTTTGATTTTTTTCAACATTTGAAAATGTAAAAATCATTCTTAGTTTGAGGGCTGACCAAAAACAGTCAGGGGAATCCTGTTTTGCCTCGGGGTTGCCACAGCTTGCTAAACCCTGGCTAGACAGAAGCAGCACAGGCTGAATGAGGAGCATGGCTGAGGCAATGAGGCTGTTCTCCTCCTGGGGGGGTTCAAGGACATCTTCCCAGTTGTCTACTTGCCTGCCTAAATATCCTATTTAGTGACAGAGTAAGGCCAGTAGGGCTTTCAGAAGCCATTTGACCCAACCTCTGCGTTTCTCAGCTGAGGAAGCAGAGGGCTCAGAGCTGAAGTGGCTTATGGTCAGGGGGTGGTCAGAACAGGCCCAGGCCACTCTTCTCACATAGTTTCTAGTCTTCTGCTGGAACATGTGGCCCTGGCTCCACACAGCTCATCATTCCAATCACTCTCTGGAATGTAACCCTTAAAACACACATTTGACGAGTGTTAAACTTGTCAAATGCTCTACCTTTCAGATCTGTACCTTTTATTGAATGTAAATTACACCTCAATTTAAAAAACCCCACATTTTATCTGGGAACCTAGATGGTAGGACTTGTCTCCTTATAGTGACACCATTACTTGGTTGATTAACTCGTTAGATGACTCTTGCAAAGCAGGGAGAAATGGCACAGAGCAGTTATGTATTAAATGGGGTGCTTTGAAGAGTGAGAAATCTAGAATGAGGGATGACTAGAGATGGAGTGGATCAGGCTTAGGTGACAGGGGAGTCAGGGAGAGAACTGAGGAACTTTGTTATTAGAGGGTTTTAAGACTCTAAAAATAAACTTTATCATTTTGCTTGGGGCTTTCAACTGAGTGTGAGAGATGGGAACATCATAAAGTGCAAAGCAATTCAGACCAGGTTCTGAGCTCATTCAGGGGACAGCTGACAACTTGTTTGATAGTGTTTCCAAAATAAGACAAGCCCCAGGCTTAATTTTTTTGGTCAGGTCCCAGACATGTTGCCAAGATATCCGGGAAGGGAAGCAAGCCTTTCTTTATGCTGAGTCTGGTTTTCAAACCAAACTGCTGCCTACCAGAAAGAACATGTTTTTCAGGCCGTTCATGTCACGTGTTTGAACACTGCACAATCTGGTGTATACGCGCTGCTAGGAACGCTCAGTTTAAAGCAGTAAACCCGGTTTAAAGCAGTCTTGAATTCTATATGCAATTTGTGTAACTCTGCTCTCTAAAGCAGCACCCAAACGGGTAGGGAGCCCTTGCCTTTAGAAACAGCAATGCACAGAGGTGGAGGGGTGCAGAGGAGGCCAAGCACTCTGGGAGGCATAGGAGGGACAGGGCCACCCCATGAGCCCAGTGCGGGGCTGTGGGGTCATTAAAAGAGAGTGGATGCCAGTTTGCCCTCTATGGGTGTCCAGTCCAGTGGAGAATGCAGCAGGACGTGTGAGAAGGAATCAGGAGCCCACTGCAGTGCAGTGTACACAACAGTGCAGGAGACCAGGTCCTGGTGATTTCCTGTCAGAGTTCCCAGAAGATGACCTTCATCCTCAGGGCAGACAACACGGGACGGTGAGACTTGATGCAGGCAGGTGTCAGCTGGCAGAGGAGGCCAGGGAGAGTGCCTCAGGGTGATGCTGCAGGGAATGTGTCCGAGCCCAGGGTGCAGGAGGCCAGCGCCGGCGGCTGGACAGGCAGCTGGAAATTGAATGCTTTAGAAAAAGACAATTCCTTTCGGGCACCTTCTCTGCATTTTCTCATAATAGTAAGAAAGACTTGACTAAAATGCTTGGTTCTGCCTTACTGTAAGAGAAAAAGGCTTTTGTTCTGAGAAAACAGAGGCAAGAGGCCAATGAGGAGGTATTGAGTGAGTCCTGGTGTTAAGGATCTGGGTCAAATTCATGGCATTGGAAATGCAGAGTGGTTCAATCTCCACTTTGAAAGAACTGACAGAAATGAGGATATGGGGGAACAAATTTTCACAGGCTAGAAAAATTGCTTTTGTTTTCTTATCGCTTATGAAAGCATTGGTAGGGAAAAACTCCTTCTAGTTCCTGGGGTGACTAGATTTTTAGGAAGTTTAAGAAAAAACCATGCCACACAAAAAGGCTTGGCTGGGTTAATGAGGTGATTTACAAAATAGTTTAAAAGAGGTCGCCAGGGATTTAGGATGCTGAAAGTCCAAGCCATGGTAATTTGTCATGCTGAGACACAAATTTGAAAGGAGTGTGAGGGGCTTCGTGAGAGGGCATGCCAGCTGGCCAGCCTCCCTGCCTCCCTACGGATGGTCCATGCTGCAGGGCGCCTCTCTCCCCTGCTTCTTGCCTTTTTTGTTGGGGAAAACACTTGCTAAAGTGTTTCTGTTAAAATGGGGGCTCGCAGGTCTGGGACACAGCTCCTTTAGTCATAACAACAGATGGCATTTATGTCCCCTTACTGGACCCGCACTGAATACTTCACCCATGGGAGCTAGTGGAGTGGGTAACAGCCCAGCCCCTGGAGCCACACTGCCCCATCAGAGGCCCCTCCAGCCTCAGCTCTCCGTCACTGGCTGTGTAGCTCCTTACCCGCACTATGCCTCAGTTTCTGCATCTGTAAAACGGACGTCAGAATAGCTATTGCCTTGTGGGGTTCTTGTGAGGGTTAAATCGATTATACGTGTGGGTCCTTAGAATAGTACCAGGCACAGGCACTATTCAAGGTGGCTGTGAGGATCATAAATGTGAAGGGTTTATTGTATCCACCTGTGATTCTCTCAAAGCTCAGTGTAAACTTCAGTCAGTGACCTAGTATTAAGAATGTGGTCCCACTGGGGCAGCAGGAGGGCAGCCTGAAGAGAGGGGGTCAGGCAGCCCCTTTGTCTTGCAGGTTCTGGTGTCTTTGCTGCCCACCTACTAATATGTACTAGCAGAAGAATACAGAAAATCTAAGAAAAGAGATGTTGAAAATGGGATAAGAATACTAAATGGGGGAAAAAAAGAGATACAAGCAATGAAAAAGAATGTAACATTGCAATGTAGAGTTAAAGGCAAAGATTAGCATTTTTAAACTAGAAAATTGTCATTTTTATAATTGAGATAAAAGCAGATCATGGAAAAATTAGATGAGGGAAAGGGAAGGAGTTTAGATACTTAAAAGAAATGAGACGTTTTATAAAAATTAAAAGAATGACATACTAAAATCCAAAAGTAATAAACAAAGGAGAAAGACAGTGGCTAGCCTTGACTGTGCACTTTCTAAGCACCAGTGATTAAGACAATATGTGCATCATTTCAGTTATTTCTCTCAGCACCCCTGGACCCAGCCGCATTTTGCATGAGAGAAAGGAATCCCAGCAAGATTAAGTCACTTGTTAGAAAGTCACTGAGCTGATTTCAGAGCCTGAACTCTTGACCACTGCACTATACTGAATGGCTGGACCTTAATCACAGAGGGGATGGAAAAACCCAATCAGCTCCCAGAGCTGAGAGCTACCGCGTGCTGAGAGCCCTGAGACAGGGTTCCGCATGTTTCAGGAGGAGTGTCTTGTGGGAGGAGAGCAGGGGGCCTAGAAAGTGAAGACCCACCCCTGCTTCTGAAAGCCAGTCTGAAGCCATGTGCTTGACTCAAGGGATGCAAGCGATAAAGTTACAAGAAAAAGCAGTTGAAAGATCTGGACTTAACTTTAAGAGGATTCTGATTCCCCTTTGACCTCTGACTTTGATCTTTTCCTCCTATAGTCCAAAATGTCTTCTCTGCTTCCTTCATTACAACAGATGACTTAGCAAATCCAATCTGAGAGCCTACCAACGTTAACAGAGATGGTGAGGAAAATGGCAAAAATCTCCAAATTAGGATATAAGGAATTATATCTTGGAGTCTTCCGGACTTGCAGGATATTGTGCACACTTTTGAAACTGCATGGCCTGTGCCTGCTGCCTGGCTTAAGGCAAACTCTGTGTTTGCTAAGATATCTCAGAGGTGACAGGAAGAACAGGGAGCTGTGAAGACTCTGGAGCCAGACTGCCCGGCTTTAAATTCTGCTACATCATTTAGTGGATGTGTGGCTTGGGCAAGTTGCTTCACCTCTCTGCCTCAGCTTCCTCATCCTGTGAAATGGGGATTATGAGAGTCTCTACTTCTTAGGGTTGTTGTGAAGGTTAAATAAGTCAAAATATGTGAAGCACTTAGAACAATAAGTAAACCATGTGATTGCTGTTGTTATCTCTAGACTATGAAATCCCAGTAGAAAGAATGGAAGCTGGAACATAAGCTCTACAAGATAACAGACAAGATAGGGACCTCTTCCCTCAATTCTTGATACCAGTGTCTAGTGCATAAGCAGGTACTCAATAATATTTGTTTGTGAAGTACTCTCTCTCTCTCTATATATAATATATATATAAAATGTATATGGTGTATGATGAAGCATGTTTTCAGAACTTTGGAAATGTTTTGTGCACTCAAAATCTTTCTTGATCACTTTCAAATCTGTCAAGAATGAATTTAAAAATTAATCCACTGCCATATCAGATAGAGAAGATGTGGGAGATATATATATATATATATATATATATATATATACAATGGAGTACTACTCAGCCATAAGAAAAAGACAAAATTGTCCCATTTGCAACAACAGGGATGGACCTTGAGGGTATGATGTTAAGCGAAATAAGCCAGATAGAGAAATACAAACACCGCATGATTTCACTCATATGTGGAAGATAAACATACACATGGGCAAAGAGAACAGACCAGTGGTTACCAGAGGGGAGGGGGATTGGGGGGGTGAGAGAAAGGGGTAAAGGGGCATGTATGTATGGTGACAGATAAAAATTAGACTACTGGTGGTGAGCACGATGCAGTCTATACTGCATATTGCAAATAATAATGTACACCTGAAATTAAACAGTTATAAACCTTTACAATTTCAATAAAATAATTGAAGAAAAATTAATCTGCTGCCATATCCATGATAAAGGAAAAAATTGAAATTTCCCTTAAAACTGTATGTTAAAAATCAGCTCAGAATGTTACCGGTCCAGTTCTATTTGAAAACACCTTAAAAACAAAATAAAACTAAGAATGCTCATTCCAGGGCCCTGGCACCAGAGATTCTAATTTGGTTACTTTTAGGAGAGTGCCCAGGCATGTGAGGTTTTACGAAGCACCACGAGTGGCTCCCTGCGCGTTCCTGGTTAGGAACCATTGATCCACACTGTCCCCGAAAGTCCTGTAGGAGGACGATCCATGACAAGGCGAGATGCTAGATGCTGCTGAGTGTAGACTGTGTCTAGGTGCGGAATGAAAAGACTGAGCAGTAGACCCACCATGTTGTTAGGAGTAGTTCTCTGGACTGACTTATTGAGTACACGTGCCATGCGATGATCCTAGGCACAGGGGGAAATCCTCAACAACAACAAACTGACACAACCTTCCTTGCTGTCTAGTCTTTTTGGAGACTAAAATACAATAGGGCAATGGTGCGGACATCACTCAGTGTCTCAGTCCTGTAGGCAGGTGTCTCAAAGGAGGGCACATCTGCTGGAGTACAAGGTGGACTTGTATAAGAGCGAGTTTCCCTTTAGGCAATGGTGATGGTTACTTGAGAATTGCTTCAGGGTTTCAAAGAAGCTATCGCTGTCCTGTACCATAAAAGAAGAAAATCTATATTACTACTCAGGGTCTAGTTCATTTTTAGGTCTCTGATAGACAGATCAAAGAGGCTTCGCCCACATATTTGCCATGGATGTGGTTCTAAAGCCAATTACTCAGTATTAATTCTACTCTCGTATCTTTACAGGGAAACTTTATGGGGATGTTCCTTTTATAGAAGAAAGACACAGACATCGATATGAGGTATGGCTTTCACACTGAATTACTGTAGAATATAGCTGCTGAGTGCGAGGAACTTGTGATTACAAGTGGGCCTCTGGAAAAGGTGTCCAGCCCCGTGGTATCTGTCGGGCTCAGGGGAGGTGTGCCAAATTTCCCAGAGGAGGTGGGTGGGGTGGGGAGACTCTGCTCTTCTTAGCTTTCCAAAGGCAAAATCTTTAAGTATCTGCACACAGGACATATCCGAGTTCTATGTTACCCTAACTGCTGTCTCCTAGACCGACATAAGGTCGTCATCCTTATCCTTAACCACCTGCCCTTTATTTTGGCAGGTTTGGGAAAAGGGGGACTTGCATCTTCTGAAAAGGAACCAAATGGCTCTTGGGATAGAGATGTTTCTCTGAGTATCACATGATGGATTCTTGGTTTGAGAATCTCTTTGGAAGTCCACATTGAGCATGAGGCTTAGTGTCACATGATTAAGAGGAGTTATTGTTGAGATTTCTACATGAGAAGCACAGGTTCCCCAAAATACAGATTGTCTATACCAGGATTCATAGTGTATTAATTATGATGCTTTCAGCAATGAAGAACCAAAATCGCTGCTCATTATTTTAAATTCAAACCAGCCTAAACAATAAGGAAATTTGTTATTTCGGATAATAGTCCAGAGGCTGGGCAGGCTCCAGGCATGGTACAATCAGGGCTCCTGCTGTGTCTGGCATTCTCTTGGCCCTACCCTTTTTTGTGTGTGTGCCTTGCCCTCAAGCTGGTCTTCCTCATGGTTGCAAGATGGCTGCCAGCAGCAATTAAGGCAACGTGTGTCTCTCTTAGACATGGAAGTTTTTTTTCAGTTTAATTGGGTCAATTTAGATGACCTGCCCCACTGTGAACTAGTAACCATTGCCAGGGCAATACTGAGCCAGGCTTAATCCTGTGTTCTTGTATCATTCATCTGCCAGGAAGGATGAGTTTATCATGTTTGGCTTAGACCACTTAGGACCAACTTCTAGAATGGGGGAGATGGAGTTCCCTGGGCCATATGTTGGTGGAATAGATACCAGATACCAGGGTCCTATTTTGAAGGAAGGCCAGTGGGAATTGATGCTGGGTAAGCTACCAACAGTGTCACTATAATCAGTGAACGTGATTTTTTTTTTTTATTGAGTTATTGATAGGTTACAATCTTGTGAAATTTCAGTTGTACATTAATGTTTGTCATTCGTGTTGTAGGTGCACCACTTCACCCTTTGTGCCCACCCCCACCCCACCTTTCCCCTGGTTTCCACTAAACTGTTCTTAGTCCATAATTTTAAATTCCTCATATGAGTGGAGTCATACACAGATTATCTTTCTCTCGCTGGCTTATTTCACTTAACATAATTCTCTCAAGGTCCATCCATGTTATTGCAAATGGAATGATTTTGTTCTGTTTTGCAGCTGAGTAGTATTCCATTGTGTATATGTACCACATCTTCTTTATCCATTCGAGTGAACGTGATTTTCTGAGTGTAGGCTATTTGTGGTCTTATTTCTGTTGGGAACTGGCCCAACTGGTGGGAAAAAAACTATTGAGCTACTTTGCCTAAGTGGTGGTTAGAAGGTGTAAGAACTACTATGCATACAATAGTGTGGACTTTAATTCATTCATACTTACTTTGCAACTGATATGCACTAGAGATGGAAGGGTCAAAGACAGACATGGTCTCCCTCCTGTTAGGGAGCTTATATTCTAATTGGAGAGGACGAAAAATAAGATAATAGATAAAATGATTACCTATTAAATCATATATTGGACAAGGTACTTGAATCTAGAATAGAGAATTTTTACAACTCAATAGTAAATAATGGCAAAGGATCTAAATAGTCATTTCTCCAAAGAAGAATACAAATGGCCAATCAGCAAATGAAAAGATGTTCAACATCATTTGTCATCAGGGAACCACAAAGAGATATCGCTTCACACCCACTAGGATGGCTCTAATCACAAGATGGATAATAACAAGTGTTGACAAGGATGTGGAGTAATTAGAATTCTCATACCCTGTTGGTGGGAATGTAAAGTGGTGTAGCCACTTTGGAAAATCATCTGGAAGTTCCTCAAAAGGTTAAACATAGTTACCATATGACCCATAATTCCATCCCTAGTATATACTCAAAAGAAGTGAAACCATATGTACACAAATGGTCATAGCAGCATTATTCATAATTGCCAAAAAAGTAGAAACAACCCAAATGTCTGTCCATCGACTGATGAATGAAGAAATAAAATGTGGTATATCCATACAATGGAATATTATTTGACAATGAAAAGAAATGGAATATTGATACATGCTACAACCTCGACGGATCTAGAAAACATTATGCTAAGTGAAAGAAGCCAGTCACAAAAGACTACATACTGTATGATTCCATTAACATGAAATTCCTAGAATAGGCAAATCTAAAGAGACAGAATGTGGATTAGTGGTTGTCTAGGGCTTGGGGAAGGAGTGATGATGAGGGGATTGGGGGATGTTGATTAGAGGGTATAGGGTATATTTTTGGATTGATTGTGGTGATGGTTGAAATCCTCTGTGAATATACTAAAAACCATTGAGTTGTACACTTTTAGCAGGTGAATTGTATGGTATGTGAATTATATCTCAGTAAAGCTGTTTAAGAAAAAGGAAAATAATTGCAAATTATGACAACTAGCCTAAAGTTAAAAAATAAAATAAAAGCGTATGGGGTTAAGATTGAGGACAGGTGGGACACCATTTTGGTGTTAGATGAGGAAGTGCTTTCTGTGAAGGAGAGGCTGAAAAGTTTGGGAAAAGGCTAGCGATGAAATGAGTGAGGCAAGGGGCTTGAGCCAGGTCATCAAGTTGTCATCTATAACCAATATTTTAGTAGAAAAATTGCGCCAAGCTTCTCTTTAGAGCTTTTATGTAGCTATATATGAAGAAAGCATTTGGGGTTAGTCACAAGGGAAATAAGAGAGTTTCAATCCTCAAGCAGATTTGTGATTTGGGAAGAGATAATTAATTACACATAACTCAAGGGAAGAAGCAAATATGACGACAGCTATAAATAGCTAGTCTCAAGGTTCCAAGTCGGAATATCTGTGTCACAGTCCTACTTTTTGAATCTCATTTTTGGGTGAGAGAAAGTGGGCCTGTAAGATTTAGAGGCTGTGATTAGCCTTTCCATCTCAGGTTCATCATGAGTTTAAAAATAGACTTTGGAGGTTGAATGTGGAAATTAACTGCTAGTTAGAACATCACTGAAAATCCACGCAGTTGGTGGAGGACATTTTCCTAAGCTGATATGTCTGTATTGCTCTGCTGCCCAAAGACAATTTCTTGTTTTTCCAGGTGAACCCTAGCCTGATCCACCAACTTGAGCAGAACGACTTAAGTTTTGTAGGTCAGGATGTCGATGGGGAGAGGATGGAAATCATTGAACTGGCGAGTAAGTGGGCTCTTCATTTCTGGAAATTTTCGTGATGAGTTAACGTCATTTTGTCGACTGTAGACATACAAAGATATAACTTGAGACTCATTTTGTTTGTTCTCTTTATTTTCCTCTCTCCTTTGAAATAAATATGCAGCTAAATATAAATAATATGCACTAAATATACAGTGCAAGAAAAAACAGACCGCTTATAATCCTAACCATTTTGCGGTCTGTTAGTGTGAACCTACCATAAAATGCTATATTGTTCTGAGCCTCCCAGTCCTCCCGGTAGGATGTTTCTTAACCATCCCGTTCTGGGGCTTCTCTTCTTGCTAGCCCCTAGGCTAGGTGCTCTGGGAAAGGCAGGTGGCCCCCTGATGAGTAGCACCCTGCTTTCTCCCTCCTTTGAGGAAGAGTGGCCCAGTGCCCTCCTCACTACTGGTGACTGGTGTTGCATGTGAGACCTGGCCCCTCATTCCATGGGGCATCTGCCTTTTCCTATTGCTCCTGCTCCGTTGTCAAGCCTGAGCCAGGCGTTAAACTTGTGGACACTAATTTCTGCACTTGGAGAAGTTCTTAGTAAGACCAAACAGAGCACACAGGGATTGGACTTCTGTTGAGGAAGGCCACCAAAGAAGTTGTTTGTGTCTGGGCTGGGACACCCACAGAGCATAGGCACAAACCATACATCTATTATTGATGAGACGGAGGGCAGTGTTCTCATTCAGAGCTGCAAAGACACAGTAAGCCCAGGCTGCCAGCTGATTCCAGCTCTTTCTCTTGACATTCTAGCCCAGGGGTGGGCAAACAAAGGCCTGTGGGCCGAATTCAGCCTGCTGACCATTTTTGTACAGCTCATGAGCTAAGAATGACTTTTCCATTTTTTTTTAACATTTTATTTTTTTCCCACTTTTTCTCCCCAAAGCCTCCCAGCACTTAGTTGTATGTTATTCATTGTGGGTCCTTCTAGTTGTGGCATGTCGGACGCTGCCTCAGCATGGCTTGATGAGCAGTGCCATGTCTGCACCCAGGATTCGAACCAATGAAACCCTGGGCCGCCTGCAGCGGAGTGCGCGAACCCAACCACTCGGCCACGGGGCCAGCCCCTGACTTTTCCATTTTTAAATGGTTAAAAAAATAAAGAAATTATAAGATTTGTGACACATGAAAATTATATGAAATTTTAGTGTCCATAAGTAAAGTTTTATTGGAGCACAATTACACTCCTTCATTTGTGTATTGTCTGTGGCTGCTTTTATGCTACAATGGCAATGATGAGTAGTTGGGAAAGAGACCTTATGGCCCCCAAAGCCTAACATTATTTACTACTTGGCCCTTTAGAGAAATGTTTGCCAAGCCCTGTTCTAGACCCACACACACGCGCTTCATTTAACTAACTTGAACTCAACATTGTCAGGTGCCTGCTTGACTTGTTTGTCTATATGGATATTCTCCTAGCACTTCCAACTCAACTTATTTAAAACTAAATTTACATGATCTCCAAAGTGGTTCTTCCTCCTGACGGTTCCTGTTGTCATCCATCTCCTTGTCCAGGGTTTCTTGCCCTCACCACCACTGACATTTGGAGGGGGATCATTCTTTGTGGTGGGGGCTGTCCTGTGCACTGTAGGAGGTTTGGCAGCATCCCTGGTCTCTACCCACTTGATGCTAGTAGCACCCCCCACCCGAGTTGTAACACCCCAGAACATCTCCAGACATTGCCAAATGTCCCTGAGGGGCACATTTGCCCCTGGTTGGGAACCACTGTCCTAGACTATCAGCCTTGAAATTGGACTTATTTAGCTCTTCTTCCCCATCATACCCCCAACTCGTAATCAGTTGTCAAGTCCTGTAAATTCCGTCTCTGGAAAGATAGGCCAGCTTTGGGATTGCATTCCCATTCCTGTCACCCTGGTCCCCGCGCATAGCGACTCCAACCCAGCCTAGTTCTCGAGCTCCTTTCTGCCTGCAGCCTCTCCCCTCTCCAGTTCCTGCTGACGATGACAGGGCTCTGATTGTACAGTCCATGTGACACTAATTTGTTGGATAAAGCACTCCCATTGAATGCTTAGTGTGTACAGGAAACTCTAAAAATGGTAGTATAATTTTCCAGCACCTGCCTTTTCAACCTGTATGCTTTAGGCTCCAGATAACCTGGACTACTTACTTTTCTAACTTTCCTACCTCTTTTTTTCATCTTAGCCCATGTCTATTCTCTACTTCAGATTCCCTTTCTCTGTCCTTTTCCCTTTCTGTCTCTAATCTGTTCAGGCACTTCAGGAGTCCTGAGCAGGGAGGAGAACTGAAGTTGGAAAAGGCTTCTTTGAATACAGTAACATGTTACCTGGATCCTGAAAGAAGGGAAGCAATGGACACTGAGTGTGCATTCACTAGTCCCTTGCTAGGGACTCCACGTGTCTTATGTAACTCACAAGGCAGGTGATATTATTCCAACTTTACAGAGGAGACTAGAGTGTAGAGAGGTTGAGTAACCCACCCAGGGCCATCCAGTTAGTCACCGGCAGGGCTGGAGCCAAGCCAGGTCATCACCTCCTTCTGCCACCACCCCTGTGGGATGTTATTGTTCCTATTGTTTCCACTGGACATTCCGCCTAAGATTATTAATTGTGCCTCAAGTTTTGAATTAGAATATGAAAATGTATTTCCAACAGTCTTTCTGATGGAAATGCTCATCATTTCGAATTTTTATAGTGTGGAGCACTGCTTGGTGTCGAAGTCTCAAGTCTTTCTGGCATGTGAGAGGGCAGAGAATTTCTTAAGCAGATTACTATCTGTTTACTTTGTTCAAGTACCGATTCTCTTCTAATTCTCCTGGCTCTCATTATTGTCAGCAAATACTTAGAAGCCTCTTTCATCTCAAGCACTTAGATTCCCATTGACACTTTCAAATTTCACGTGGGTTGTAAAGGAAATGAGAGCTCCTGTAAAACCTTGCGATTTTTAAAAGCTGACTGCAAGGGAATTCATTTTATTAAGGACAATTCCCCAGAAGATTTTGATCTTAGCTACCCCTTAGAAGCATACCCACAAATCTCTACGTTGCTAAAGGAGTTCTAAAAGGAACAACAAAACTTGAGGTTAGTATAACACCAGAATTTGGTTCAAAGCAATTAAGAGCATTATTTCAAAGATACTTTGTCTGACTAATGGAATATCATCAAAATAAAAACATTTTAGTCTCTTTCCTCATATTGGCATAGGGAAGTTTTTTGATAAAGTGATTTGGAGCAATGGTCCATTATTCAAATATTCTGTCCCTGGCTATGACATGATCCATTGCTCAGCTTCTGTTTGTAGTGGGACAAAAGCACAATTACTGTCTGCTTCTTTCAAAGACATCCCTAGATGCTGTGCTGCGTAAGATTCATTGCATCCTAAATTTAAAGCTACGTTACTTAGTTTCTTTTCTAAGTGTGGATGATATCTCTTCTTTTCTTGAGGGGATATGTTCCTGGGAGAAGTTGGCATTCCCTTCGTCAAGCTTTCATATCCGAGTGCCCCTCTAATTCAAGAAGGCTTCTTCCCAGATGTGATGTAGAGGATTTCTACACTGGGTTTTTCTGGACTCAGCTGTCCAATAGAGCATGCTGGCATGACAGAGCTATTCTGTCCTATTCAATATGGTAGCCACTAGCTATTTGTGGCTATTAAGCACTTGAAACATGCTCAATTAATTGAAAGAATTTAAATAGCCACATGTGGCTAGGGGCTATCATTTCGTGTAGCAAAACTTTAAATGATAACCTTAGGAGAGTGGATATTTCTGTTCAGTCATCATTTCCTCCCTACTGTAGCATTAGCCTTGGGTCTCCAATGGTAAGTGATGGGGATTTGTGATTTTGAATTCCATACTTGATTTTTAGATCATTTGATAAAGCGTCTCATTGAAAGGTTTAAAGTTATATTTACTTCTCTCTATAAAACTTACATTTTGTCATCTTCAGATTGATATATATATCAATTAAAATGATTTCAAAATAGAGAATATGGCACATTGACTATGCTCTGTACTGTAGTAATTATGGGATTAGAGAGTTGCCCAATATCTGAGTAGGAGTTGCTTCCTAATCTGGAAATAAACGTAGTTTTTGAGATTGGGAGAAGGAATGTGTAATCCTAGAAAATTTCTACCCAGATTTGGAAATGTTGTCCTTTTAGTTTTTAGCATTCCAAAACAGGAGGTTACAGATACCAGGGAAAAGCTACTTTTCTGTTCCTATTAAATGTAGGAGAACTGGAATTGCTCATATAGGGGCTTCTTTCAACCCTCACTATGAAAATAGCTTAATTTTTCCTCCTGATAATCTAAGTAGTATGTGCTCATTGTAAAAGTTCACATGATGCAGAAAAGTGTAAGGAAAAAAAGAAAAATATCTTGAACTCTCACCACCGTGAGCCATAACCACCATTAATATGTTGAAAGGCCATCCTTTTATCACTCAAAGACTCTTCATCACAAAGGATAAGTTGGCGTAGGCTGAAATATGTGTGCCGGTTCAGTTTCATGGTACTATCTAGGATTAATATCCAATTTAAAGCTGTGACTAGAAAGGCAGCTTACTTGCTGCATTCCCAAAGGTACCCTTCCCTTGGGAAAGGAGAAGACCTTGTGAGAAATGGCCTGAAGCCATCTAAGAGAAGAATGATCTCCTGTCAGCCTAAAGTGTGAGGGATACCAAGGACCTTCAAATTCGGGGAAAGCAGAATTCATCTTGCTTTTCAAAAATTTTTCCTTAACTTGGCTAACACCTTCCACAAATAAAATGCCCAATCTCTTAATAAGTGAGATGTGTTTTGCAATTTGAAATTCTGCTGCGAAGATGGATCATGAAAGTAACTGGCTATGATGATAACAAGTTAAGTAATCATCTTACCATTTAATGAGTTTTCTTATTCAAAGGTAGGAAGACCTTTCAAGCAGTTCTTATGTTTGTCTGCTTCAATTGCATCGTGATTGTTCTCATTTCAGATCATCCCTATTTTGTTGGTGTCCAATTCCATCCCGAGTTTTCTTCTAGGCCAATGAAGCCTTCCCCTCCATACCTGGGACTGTTACTTGCAGCAACTGGGAACCTGAATGCCTACTTGCAACAGGGATGCAAGCTGTCTTCCAGGTAATTAGCTTACTGCTCTTAGCAACAACCCAAGGTGCAGTTATCAACATCTTAAGTTTCTCATAAAGTTTAATATCATTATAGGATTTTTTAAAGTGAAGAAGGATTTTTTTCCCCTCTTAGCAAGCATAATTTTTTCTCTTAGTGAAAATGATTTAATCGTATCTACAACTGTAACATGTCAGCTTTCCAAATCATGCTGATGCTGGGCATTATTTTAGAAATTTTTGTCATTTTGGTAAGTGAAAAATGGGATTTTCTTTTGTTGACTCTTTGATTAGTAAATATATATGAATATTTTATATGTTTATTGGCTCTTTGTTTTATGAATAGCCTGTGCGTATCCTTTGCCCTATTTTTCCTTTTGCTATTATATCCTGTTTCTTAATGATTGGTGAGCTCTTCAGATATAAAGGATGTTAATCCTTTGTTAGATTGCAAATATTTTTTCAAAGTGATTTTGTTTTTCTTCTGAGTTGTTAATGGTAGGTTTTATTTTCCCTAAAGAGTTTAAAATAAGGACTTTATGTAGTCCTTGTTTATGTATTTTTTAAATTTATGTAGTCTTTCATAAATATATATATCTTTTATGGACAGTCCATAAATCTATCTTTTATGGATTCTGCCTTTAGTATCATGCCTAAAGTCTTTGCCTATCAAAAGATGATAGAAATAATAACCCATTTGTTTTTCACTAGCACTTTTATGGTTTCAATTTCATAGTTGAAATCTGTACTCTATATGGGCTTTATTGTTGGTGTAGTGTGTGAGGTAGGGATCTGGCTCTCCCTCACCCCATTTGTTAGTAAGTTGAGTAATTTTGATTTGTTCCAGGGATTTCTATTTTGTTCCATTGATGATTTCCTCTCTTATTTCTGAACCCTTATCACCCTTTTCATTATCATAGCATTATGGTAAATCAGGTCCTTATCTACCCAATCCCATTATTATTTAACACTTTTAAAAATGTGTTTTGCTGTTCTAGATGAATTATACAATGATTTTTTAAAAATCAAGTTCGAATAAAAAATCCCTGAGGGATTTTCATTAAATATTTTTTACATTTAAATACTAGTTTGGGGAGAATTTATATCTTTACTTCTTCTCATCCAAGAATAGTGTGTGTAATAACTTTAAAAGTGGGAGGAACCAGCCAGAATCATGGACATAGGTAGGGGTTATTACCACAATAACTAGATATATGTTGTTTAGAAGATTACCATGATGGACGCTCATCCTAGCAGATAATTCTTGCGATATTGCAATTAAGGACTGCCAGGATCAGTACATGGTGTGTTTGTGTATGCTTGTGTTAACAAGCCTGCTTGTTTGCAACATTGCTTGCTAGGAGAAGCTCAAGGCTTTCTAGCATTTCCTTTAATCTTGCGTACATATGGGAATAGCTTTACATATTTTGCATGTCGGGCGTCTTACTGAATTAATGATCACTCCTTGCATTCTTGAACCAGTGCACTGGTTTTCACACTGTGCCTTGCGGAGCTGAGCTTCCTGAGGAGTGGGCTGGAGGGGCTCCAGGCTCTTCCCTGCTTCACCTGAGCAGCTCCAACACTTCTGGCTCATGTGGGGTGATTCTGCATGAGGTTTCCTATGAAAATGAGCTTCCTGTGTTCTGAGGCTGCATGGCTTACACAGCAGATGGGAAATTCTAGTGTGGTCCCATGTTGGATGTGTGCTGTGACCCTTCTCAGCCACTTTATCGTCTCCATTATTTCAGGTGTTCACACATGAAAGGAGGGTGACAGTGGAGCAAGTTAGATGGCTGGGAGAAATAACTCATGCATAATAATTCACGCCTAACTATCTGGTTGTTTGCAAGCATCAACTAATATACAGATGGTGTCTGGTTTATGTGGCCTGCCCACCTCTGTGCTGAATGGCCTGCTGATTCCTGCATGGGGCTGGTAGTCTCTGGGTAAAGCTCACAGGTAGTTTCTGAGAAAAGTGACTGCTTGCTAGTGACTCCTGAGCAAGACACAGTGTGTCTTGGAGAGAAGGAAAGACCTTTTAACAAAACTCTGATGTTGGTATTGGAATTGCAGCTGACTAGCAGGCTTCCGCTGTGGTCAAAGAATTCCTATGTATTCCTTAAGAGCAACCAGCATCTTATTCATCTTTATCTCCCCAGCTCCCTAGCACACGGGGCTTGTTTATTACCCATTAAAGTAATAAATGTAGGTAGCATGGGAGGATGGACATAGTTTAGTTTAATCTTGACACCTTGTAGCGGGTTTTCCAACTAAGAATGGTGACCCTGTATTAATCTGGTGACAGACACCAGGATTCCAGAGGAACCTTGCATTTCACCTCCTCCCTGCCTGGCTTCATGGCGTTAGTGAGCACTGAAAAGCAAAGCATGACTGCTTTGATGGCCGGGCTCTAATGTGGGCTGAGTTGGGACCGTATTTCTGTCAAACAAGATTACTATCTGCAATCAACCCTAAACAAATGTGACAAGGAATATGAACACTAGAATAATGACTTCCTCTCCCAGAAATTGGCTGGTGATAGTTAACTGTATGGCACATGTGCAGCTGATGTCTTTAAAGCCCAGAATGTAAAAAAATCCTTGGCCTTGAGCAAGTGCGCCTGAGCTGTAACCCCTGCATTCTGCCCTGTGGAGAACATTTATCTTTTAGTGCCTGGGAAGTTGCAGTAAGAATATTATTTTGGGATCTGGAGCTGATGAGTTAAATTCCTAGCTACCTCGCTCTCTACAGAATGGCAGGAATTATGAAGACCAGTTCCACCGGGTTTTAGACTTGTGGTCAGTTCAAGATGCACAATAGATTTAGGATAGTATTTTTTAGGCTTTTATAAGCTACTCAAAAGTACTTGCAAAATCAAACTAAGAGTCTTGGTTTTGGAGGTCCCCCAAGATCACCTACACGTATTCAACGATTCACTAAAAGAAATCAGAATATAGTTGTACCCACGGCTAAAATTTATCACAGTGACAGAGTAAGCATACACAGCTGGATTGGTAAGGGGAAGAGGGATAAGAGGCGTCTGGTGAAATCTATTTGCAGGTTTCCTATGCTCCGTCTCTCCTGTGAGAAGTCACACGGAGCTCACCCTCCCTCCAGCAGTGAAAACGCAGCAACACATCTGTGATGTGTATGCCTAGAGAAGCCCATTGGAGACTCAGAATTTAGGGTTTTTATTGGGGGCTGGTCACATAGGCATTCTCTACCTAGCAACCATCCAAATTCCAGACTCCCAGGAGGAAAGCAAGTGTTCGTTATAAATCACGTTGTGTGTACAAACAGCCTAGGTCCAGCAAAATGACCTTATCAGTTAGTAATGGAGAAAACGTTCTGAAAGCCAAGTTCCCTGCCAGCAGCCCCTTCCAAAGATAGCAGGCCTGCTGTGTTAACTCTTTTGCACGAGTCTAATAAACCATTTTTTAGAATAAATAAATATAGTTATGGCCCATTAAATAAATCTTTGTAATTCTTTGCTGATATCTCTCCCCTGGTATCTAAAGATAATTTGTCCCATGTATAAAAGTCAACCACAAATTTGCATGGTCTTGCTGGCGTATAATGGAATGAGACTGCTTCGTGTAATTGTGAGAAAAAAATTTTGAGACTTATTCTAAATAGAATATACAAAGGTGCTTGTAATTGTGACAAAGCACATGATCTCTGTCCAGACTTCCATTTTTAAGCACCTGGAAACAGAAGAGGGCTCAAAGTCTAAAGTTCCTAAGCTGTTTTTCAGCACGTGCATCTCCATGACTGCCTTCAAGGCTTGTAGGTGCGCTCACTATATACCAAGTTTAGGAGTAATTTCCAGTCTTTATGATGCTGGCATTCATCATGCCCATTTGTCAGGTCAGAGTAAAACTCTCTTGCTTAGACAGTACTCAGTTCTCTGTTGGAAAGCAAGAACTTACATGGGGTTCAGTCAGCAGGGAAACATGTTTTTAAAGTATAGAACTGGAATCTTAAGACATTTGAGCAGCGTTTTATCCTAGCTTTTAGGTTCTTGGATTCCACGTCTCCACCCAATCTCTATCTCTTGTGCAGAAAAATCATCTTTTTGTGGCAAAACAGGAGGCAGGCTGGTACAGAAACAACAAGAGGGAAGTTACTGGGTGATTCACTGTTTTTGCTGGACTGTTTCAGACCAAATTCAAAAGTTGAAACTACTTTATAATCAGAGGGTCCTTACAGGAAAAACATACCCGGAGCCGTTTCCTTCCATTTCCTGATCCCTTTAGAGCTCCTAGGACATAACTCCATTCTCTCCTTCGTGCTTACTCTTCCCCCTCCCTTTTTATTTTTGAATCCTGGCAGCAGTCAGGGAGAGAAAGCGCCCATTCATTCACCGTCGTCTTTGGTCTTTCTTCGGCAACTATTGGTGTTTTCCTTTTAAGTGACATCCTGGGCTTCCAGCCTGGGAAGATTTTGTTTTCTGTTGACTTCTAGATGCAGCATTTTAGAAAATTTGGAAAATACAAAAAAAGGACCCATAAATTCTCCAGCCTAACGCAGTCACCGTGCTCATATTTGAGTATTTCCTTCGTCTTTATTCTGTATCCATATATGACACTTTTCATGGTTGTAATTATAGTAGTGAGTGTGTCTGTGTATATATGTATTTTTTTCTCCAACTCTTTTATTTTGGAAACTTTCAAGCCTACAGAAAAGATGAAAGAATAGTACAGTGAATTTTTGTATACCTTTCACCTAGATTCATCCATTGTTTCCATTTTATCACATTTGCTTCTCTCTCTGTATAAACTTATTTCTGAACCACATATAAGTAAGTTGCAAAACATCATAGCACTTCACCCCTAAATGCTTCATCACCCGTTTCCTATATCATTATCACACCTTAAGAAAATTAAGGTTAATTTAATGATATCATTTAATATCCAGTCCGTATTTAAATTTATCCCCAAATGTCTTTTTAGCTTTTTTTAAAATAAAAAATGTAGTCAATGATCCATTCAAGGTTCATTTGGTTGTGGTTCCTTAGTTTCTTTTAATCTGGATAAATCACCCTGTCTTTTTTAGTTTTTCATAACATTGATTTTTACAGAGTCCAGGCCAGTTGTCTTGTAGAAATGACCAGAATCTGATCTCATCTGATTGTTTTCTCATGATTAGAATCAGGTTAGAGATTTTTTGAAGAATAGTTCTTTGGGGCTGTGGTGCATTTTGTAAGTACACATAGGAGCCACATAGGCACATCACATTCCCCTTTTTGTCCCGCTGTGGGTGATGCTGATTAAGTTAATCACCTGGTTAGGGTCGTGACTGTCTGAATATCTCTTGTAAAGGAATATTTTCTTCCATTTTTGTTTCTAAAATACCATTCCCCACTGAGATGAACTAGGGCTCCTGGAAGAAATGGTTGATTCCGGGACTGGGGCGGGGGAAGTAGAAGGTGAGCCTGGCACATATTGCTGGACTTCTAGGAAGGAAGAGCTAAAAAACCAGGGGGGAGGTTTTGTATAAAGTCAAAGAAGTCAGCTTGAAAGGGCTCCCGCCGGCCTCGTTTTGGACAATTTGAACATCAAAAAGAATAATAACAGTATTGGATTATAACACATTTACATTTTTTAAAATTCCATAATGATACTAAGAAACTTTTTTTTAAAAAGGTCAGTTAAAAATGTAGAAGCAACCCCTGATGTAATAACTGAGTCAAATGAGGATCATTAGCGGATGCCAAAACCACTGCGTGAAAGGTTGTGGGAAACAGGATATCCACATGTTCTTAAAGCATCACCACAGATTCTTTATTAATTACAAAGCCTGTCTTTTGAGCTTAACACCTCGTACGCATTTTTCCAAGTTGCATGATGCTCATAATGTTTAATGGCTGCATACCCCAGCACTCACTCAATGCACTGCATGTATTAAAGCGTATTCTATCCCAACCACTGTGCTGGGCATGAGAGAATCAAGTGCTAGTCGATACGAACACATTCCCTGTCCTGGGGCTTCATCGGATAGTATAATGGTTCTCTACTTTTTGGGGCTGACAAATCACCTTCAGAGAACGTGATGAAAGCTCTGGACCCACTTCCTGGAAGACTGCACACACATACCAATTTGGTGTTGTTTCCTGGAGTTCACATCCTGAAGCCCCCCATCCAACGACCTTCTTCTAGGGGGCCTCAGATACAGACCCCCAGCTAAGAAACGACGGGGCCGTGTACAGCCCCAGCAGTGTGGGAAATGCTGCCTTATAGCTTGTTCTCTCTTCGATGGCCGCAGCCCAGGGCTGCCCCCAGGTTCCCAGGGTTGTGCCTAATCCAGATAAACATCTTCCTGCCAGCCGTACCACCATCCACATCATCCGCACACCTGGCTGGACTCCTACGAGTAAGCTCAGATTCCTCCTCTCTCCCTCCATCTCTCACAGTCAGCACGTCCTGGAGATTCCTGGTGTTGGAGTCCACTCGCCTTCCCCATATCTTCTTCTGCACTGCAAGGAGTGTGGTCTGGGTCTTAGCACGAGACTCTGGAGGTGGGAGCTGCTGAGTTCAAACCTAGCTCTTTCTTTCCCAGCTGGCTGTGATCTCACTCTTCTGCGCATCAGTTTCTTTATAAAAAGGGGTTGGTACTAGTACCCACTTCACATGGTAGTAATGAAGATTCAGTTTTGTATTAAATGTAAAGTCCTTAGCACAGTGCCTGGTCTATGGTAGGAAGTTAAATGGGAATTATGATGATGATGATGATGCTGCTGGTATTATTATTAATTTGACCTGAGTTCCAGTCGCCTTCATCTCTTGCCTACTGCAAAGCCTCCTACCTGGTCTCTATGCCTCCAGCTTCCCTCCCTCAATCCATCTCTGCTGGCAGGGTAATCTTCCTACATTATTGTGGAGCTTAAAACTCTCAATGGCTTCCCTTGACTTACAGGATAAAATGCACACAAAGCCACACGGAACAGCTTGCAGTCCCCTGATCTCCCCAGAGGGTTTTAATGCCTTTGCCTCGGCTCACACCCCTCTCTCGGCTCTTGATACACACGCCTGAACTGCTTAGCAAGAGGGGAGTACTGATCTATATCCTGTTAGGATGCTGGTTCGCCGAATCATTACTGATGGTGGGCATCGGAGGTGGGAGTGGCCCCTCTATTGATTATAGAGTGTGCATTCCTCCCTCTAAGGCATGCTTATGCCATTGAGTGGCTCTTTCTCTTTGACAAGGAGAGTAAAATACTCTTTTTCTCCTGCGTGAATCTGATGTTCATTTTCCAGCACTGTTTTAAACTCACAATCACCTTGCTTATTTTTTTACCTTTGGGCTGTGTTGGGGAGGGGGAAAATCCCCTCTTGTGTTCTTATGAGTGGACTAATAATAAAATTGACACAAGACCAGATTAACAGGAGAAAAACCCGTTTTAATATGTGCACACAGGAGAATCATGAAAATGCTGCTCGGAGAGTGAACAAAGCAGGCAGTATAGATATCTTTTACACAAAGAAATGATAAATTTGTGAGGAACAACAGGACAAAGAAACCTAGGTTTGAGGTACATAATTAGCGAGGAATTGACACAGAGCCCAGGCTTGAGGTAGTAAATTAGCAAGGTTTGTTTCTGCAGCCTTCTCGCCTGGAATCCCTCAGCTCTGGTGATAAGGACGCAGGGAGAGCGCCTTCCCCAGGGGAGAGGGATTTCCCGCTTTCAGAGGGAACAGAGAGAGGAGGGTCTGAATGCCCTGTTTGTTTCTCAAGTAACTTTAATTCAAAATAATCAATATGCTCTTCTGGGATATTTGGGGGTGGCCTGCCCTGGGCCGCAATAGCTGCATGGTTGATGCTGCCAGGAGCCATTCTTGCAATTTATGGTGCAAATATTTTATTTCACTGGGGACAGCGGGGATGAGTAGAGCGGGTGCTGTGGATTTAATTTCTGGGTCTGCCACTTACTGGGTAATCTTTTCCAAGCCCCACTCCTAAACCTCAGGACCTTCATCCTTTAGGGATGCTGTGAGGAACGTTGAGATGGTGCTTTGTAAACTTTAAGCTGATAGAAGAATACACTTTTCCCCCTTTATTACATTTCATGCAAAAATGAACTGGAAAAAACCAATTCTTTTTTGCTTTCTTATTAACAGTTCTTTTAAACATCTTTTAAAACAGCTCCCCCTCTGTGATTGTTTGACTCCAGCTCCATACCTTGAGACTTTTTCTGGTAAAGTACAGCTAGTAAACCACATTTGAATATATCTTCCCTAGAGGATTAAATGTTGGTCACAAGGTGCTCTTTATTGATCGTCGCAGTTCACTGCGGTGCTGATGACGTGGTTCCGGCCAGGAACAGAGTTAATAGTAATATAGATTATTGTGCTTTTAATGCCCTGCTGGGGTTGTAATTCTACTGTTTAGTATTCAATGCAAAATTCATTCAAAGCATACTAAATTTTTTCCCATTGCTCTTATATTTTACGGCTTCCAGGGGCCCTTTGAGAAGGAAGTAAGTACAGTGGTAAAAATGCTTTGGGGAAAACTGTGTGCATGGCAACCTGTTTTAAAACATGCTTTTTCCACATGAAATGGATTTTGACATAAAGTATTGTAGGAACTCGTGCATGCTGGGAATCCTAAGTATGCCGTTAAAAAAAAATTTAATTCCAACCACCTCTTTCTGTTAATGGAGAAGAAATGGTTTAACAGCTGTCCCTGGGGCAGCATAAAAGGTGGGCTATATGAGGCATTGCTGTACCCTTACCCTGGCGCCTTGGAATATATGTTGTCTCATATTGGGAATTTATTAGGAACTAGAAGTCTTTGACAAACAAACTTGACTATGATGAAAGGCGCCTTTTGTTTGTCAAAGAACCACGTGTAGACCGTTGCTGTCAAGTGTTGCAAGTCAAGCCAGGGTTGTAAGGAAAGCGATTCTCACGCGTTGCTGCTGCTGATTTGGGTTTTGTCTTGTAAGTAGTACAGTAAAAAATGTTTTTAAAGGATGCTTCCATTATTTGGGGGGCACATGCATGCGCGAGAGAGATTTGCTGTGATTTTAATTAACTGTAGATATCCAGACCTTAAAAAAAACCCCTTTTTAGAAAGTAACAAGGAGGACTGTTGCATGGTGATGATGGTTTGCTTTTTTAAATCATTATTCATTTGTTTTTAAATCAGTGCTATCCAGTAGAACTTTCTGCAGTGTAGAAATGTCCTATAAGATGCACCATCCAATATGACAGTCACCAACTACACATGGCTATTGAGCACTTGAAGTGTGGCTCCATGTGTTCGAATGAGGAATGAAATTTTCAATTTTGTTTGATTTTAATTGATTTAAATTTAGATAGCCACTGTGGCTTGTGGCTACCATACTGGACAGTCCAAGTTTAAAACTTTCCCCTCCTCAAATATAACAAGACACACATGAATGGGTCTGTATTCTGTGGCATTTCATAAAGTTTAACATGCAAGACCCTAATATCTAATAACTGTCCCCATAGAGAAACGTGTATGCCCACGTGCACACGTGTATGCATGCACATGTGTATGTGTGTGTGTACAGAAAAGATTATTTAAAAAGACAGGTTAGTCTTAAGATAGAGCTGAGATGTCTCAAATTAAGTGACGATATACCCAGATAAGTATACCTTATGACTTCTTTAAGTCTGTTCTGTGTGAAACAAAAATGAACCCCTAAGTCATATGCGGCACAGAATAGCGTCCACATTTTCCTGAATGTGCAGGAGCCACTGCTGTTCTGCATGCAGATAATGATCCACATTTGAGTCTAGCAGCTGTTTTTTGCCGGCACACGAATGTCGTAAAATCAGCAAGTTTAGCAGCAATGTCTATTTTGATAATTCTGTTCCTGAGTGTCATGGTTTATTTAATTGTCCTACCACCAGCCCCTGACACATATGAAAGAAAATTAGTGAACTCAGTCATTTGCCTTGGAGGTGAGTAAACTCAGGCCAAACCTCACTTTGTTAGAGTCAGCCTGTGCCATTTTGATGTGTTGGCAGAATTTGAGGCAGATAGCCGTCAGACAGGAAATGAGAGCCATTAGGTTAGAAATAGACCCACTCAAGTCAACTTGCTAATGGGGGTAAGGAATTTCTCCTGGTACAGGAAACAATTCTGAAAATCATGCACTTGGCGGTTTTCATGGCTTCTCTGTATATAGTTCCATGACTTTTTGAGAGATACCATATTATGAATATGTAACTCCCCTAAATAGCAACAGCTTATATTTGTATATAGTTTTCAGAGCACATTTGTATATTCTCTTTCAGCCCTCATACCATTTTGGTGAGGTTGTAGGTATTATTACTGCTTTTTTCCTAGACTCTCAGGAGTCAAATGACCAGTCCAAAGGTACATGGCTGGTAAATAGTACAACCAGGAGTATGAGGGGGCAGATGTGGACCCATCCTACTCTTCCAGGGCTCCGAGGTGGGGAAGAAACCAGGTATAAAATCTGGATGCCTGAGGAAATGGAATGCCCTTGGCCCTTCGGGCCTTCTCACTTGTGGTATCAGGAGACATGCCCTGTGGGCCCTGTTGGCCCACTGCAGGGCAGCTTGGACTTGAGCTTGTGGCCTGGGTTAACCTTATGGGGATTCTGGCCCCACCTCGAATGGGCTTTGTGCCCCGTGAATCAGCTGAACACCCTTGACCTTCATTTCTTCTCAGATAGGGAGTTGACTACAACTTCCAAATCCTCTTTCGTTGCTAGTTCTATGATGGGAAATGTTGCATGGAACCAGGAAGGATTCTGCATTTGTGTAGTGTAAGTGCATGAATAAGGATATATCAACTTTTGGGGGCGTTCTTTTTAAATATTCTTAAGTTATTCCTGTGTTTTCTTTATTGGAAACCCTTTTGTAACAGAAGTGATTTCACTGACTAGAATCTAACTAGGAGGTATCTTCTACTTGATTAGTTTTAAGGATATGTTGATTTATATGTTTATCTAACATGTCTTTTCTGCCAATTCTTACTCTTCTATCTCCATACTCTAGCCCCCCGACCCCGGTATTTTGTCCAAAAGACAGGGAGGAGAATAAGGTTGTCTTTTATGATTTTGTTTACGTAATTAGTGATACTTAATATGTTTAGAGTAAATCTTGGTTTTCTAACTTGTCAGCATAGATTCCTCCAACTGTTCCCTCTCCTCCCTTAAAAAAAGGGGATTTTCACCTGTTATGGAATTCAGATTTCTATTGCTACAAGTCAGCAAAAACTTGGCCAAGGCTAGAGATGGATCAGGCATAAAGTACTTACTTGCTGGCAATGTTATCCCATAGATCAGTAGAACTCTGGAGTTCATCAACTTGCTGACTTATATGGAGTTGAGCAAGAGGAACCCCGAACTGAACACACAGCTCGGAGCAAAAGTACAAATGCAGGGCTGTCTCATGGAGAGGGTGTATTTCTAAGGGCACTCAACATGGTGACATCTATGTCAATAATCGGTCCTGTTTTGAATACTAGATGTGACTCGAGGTAGTCAGAGCATCCCATAAAGTTTCCAATTTGAAAATAGCATAATTATTTCTCAAATCCTTGGATCTATGAGAATGTTTGTTGGAATGGAAAACTTTCATGCTGCTGACCTGTAAATTGTAGTGGAGATATGATCTGAAGCGGATAGGATTTCAAGGCGAGTTTAGAGAGTACATTAACATTTTTTATGTGCACTACTGGGTGTTTTCTGGGTCTTGAGCCAACACGCATGTCTTAGTTCTAATGACCACCAAGTTCAGTATCCCTGCGGAGTTTGCTGACTGTGGATCACCAGCTTCTCTATAATGGTGCTATCTAGGGAGCTGCTGTGGTCCTTAAACACAGAAGCAAAATCCAGCCTGCTGCTGAACAAAAAGGATAGTGTTTGACTAACGTAATCAGGGGCTATGCAGCTATTCTCGCTGTTCTCTAGTCCTTTCGTGTCGCTAAAGGAAACAGTTGTCGTCGGAAGGTTGAAAATGAAAAAACTCTGAGTATCCAGGTACTCTTTTCTGCTATGTCATTGCACTTGACAACGAATTGAGATCGGCAGGAGTAGGACTAAGTGATGTTCAACCTCAGATGGACTGAGCTTTGGGCCCTAGTGTGACAAGAGTAGATTCACAGAAAATAAATGAATCCAGCAGGTCAGGCTTTCATTTCAACTTAATTTATTAACATAACACCTCTAGTAGAAAGCAAACAATAGGTAAGAGGGGCAGGAGCAATCTGCTTTCAAGGCTTTTGTCGAACTTTAGAAATGATCAGTGATCTTCAGAAAATTACAGATTTAATCTAAATTGAAATGCTTTTATACATTTTCTGAATAAGTTACTTTCAGTTTAACATTGAAAGCAAGTGGGGCCGGTCCCATGGCTGAGTGGTTAAGTTCGCACGCTCCGCTGCGGCGGCCCAGGGTTTCGCCAGTTCAGATCCTGGGCACAGACATGGCACTGCTTGTCAGGTCATGCTGAGGCGGCATCCCATATGCCACAACTAGAAGGACCCACAACTGAAAAAATACAACTATGTACCGGGGGTCTTTGGGGAGAAAAAGGAAAAATTAAAAAAAAATCTTTAAGATTGAAAGCAAGTGATCCACTCCTCTGACAAAAGAAGATGACCATTGGGTGTGGTTGGACTAACATCTTCCTATGGTAACTAGAAAGTGATAATAGAGTATCCCAGAGTCTTTTCTGTGAGTGGGGGTTAATTATGGAAAGTGTGCAGGATTGTAAATAGAATAATTTTACACCTTACTAAGTGAGTTCCTCTTTTCATCCAGTGATAGGTACAGTGATGCCAGTGATGACAGCTTTTCAGAGCCACGGATAGCTGAGTTGGAAATAAGCTGAAACCAATACATGACTTGGAATAACAGGGATTGCCTGAGAGGGTAAGGTGGACTCTTGAAGTTCTTGTTTATTTTACAGTCAAGCTGTCGTCTTGGGGTAGAAGCAAGCATTACAGGACCTGTCTCGCAGGATCCTGCTCCCCCCGGGCTGCTCCTGTTTGACTGGTATAGTTAGCAGGGTAGACTTGACGGCCGGTCACGCTTTTGGGAAACTGGAATGCACCTGAGAAGGCTGGCACTTAGATGTTAGCGTGGGAAAAATGGAAAGCACCTGAGGCCAGGAATAAATCTATAAGTGGCCCGATAAATGTATACCTGGAGGCTGTAATGGTTAGAGTTGTAATAGTCTAGGTCAGGGGTCAGCAAACTTTTTCCATAAAGGGCCAGATGGTAAATATTTTAGGCTTTGTGGGCCCTGCCATCTCTGTTGCAACTGCTCCACTCTGCCATTGTAGAAGGAAAGCAGTCATAGACAATACATAAAGAAATGGGCACGGTTGTGTCCCAATAAAACTTTATTTATAAAAATAGTTTGCTGACCCCTGGTCTAGGTCACTCATGGAAAAGCAGATTTCCTTGGATTTGTAGTATTTTCTTTCTTCGTAGGGAGATGCTGAGACTGGCTTGGCTTCCGAGGGCAGCTTATTTTCCCTGAGGCTCTATTAGGCTTTACTAGAGAGGAGAGCAGCCTGGATGGCTTTATCACATCCAAGCTCAGAGGCAGATACTGCCTGGGACAACCCTAGGGTTATAGTGGGCCCTGAGATGGATGAGCTGCTCTCTCGAGCAGGGACAGCAGCTTTTGGAAAATTTGTAAAGAGTTCATTGCTCCAGTGTGAGCTCTCTTCATATTTCACTGAGGGGCAGAATATTCGTGTTCACCAGGGAAAGCGTATCTGTGTCTAGGTTTGCCTCAAACATGGAGACCTTTAGGAGCAGACCAAAATGGTGCAAAGATTAGCTGGAGGTATTTGAAAGACTTACATTGCTCAGTTTCTGATGTCGCTGATGCTGATGTTCTTGGTTTTTTTAAGGATCTGAAGTCCTTGAAGCCAAGATGAAGGAAGTGTCTGAAGAAATCACCACACTCTTAATCACTGTCTTCTCCACCAGACGTGGGATTGTAAAGCCTCGAAGGGAAGCTAATAATACGTCCTTCCATGAACCAGAACCAAAGGGGTAGTTTCCCTTTTCCTCTAGAGGTGGCCTTCGCTTCTCACCAATTTCTGTAGCTGATTAAACTTTCCCAACACCCTCACTGGGGAGAAAACGTGTTCGTGTTTCGTCCTATGTATCGTGATGTGCAGGTGGTGAGCAAGGATCGGGGTAACTGAGCCTTCGCTGTGCCGTGTGGAAAGGGTGGCAGGGCACATGCGATAACTAATTTTGAGTCAAAAATGAGTCATTCTGTTACCTGGAACTCAACCACAGATTTCTGTGCTCCCCAAGCTTATTTCAATTTCTCACCCTGTTTATTTCTAGTTAAAAGTAAAATTAAACAGGTCTAAGACTGGGGTTGGCAAATAAGGCCCTCACCTCAGGTACAGAATTTAAGGGGGCATAAAAAACTCAGGAATCAAGATCAGTAATATGTATATTTTTTAATTGAGGTGAAATTCACATAACATAGAATTAATCATTTTAAAGTGAACAATTCAGCAGCATTAGGTACATTCACAATGCTGTGCAACCACCACCTTTATCTATTTCCAAAACATTTCCAGCACTCCAAAATAAATCCCCATACCTGTTGGCAGTCACCCCCCTTTCCTCCCTCCTCCCAGTCCCTGGAAACTGCTAATCTCCTTTCTATTTCTATGAATTTGCCTATTGTGGATATTTCATATAAGTGGAATCGTACAATATGTAGCCTTTTGTGTCTGGCTTCTTTCACTTAGTATAATGTTTTCAAGGTTCATCCTTGTTGTAGGATGTATCTGTACTTCATTCTTTTTTATGACTGAATAAAATTCCATTGTATGTATCTACCACAGTTTGTTTATTGCTCATCAGTCGATGGATGTTTGGGTTGTTTCCACCTTTTGGCTATTATGAATAATGCTGCTGTGTACATTCATGTGCAAATATTTGTTTGAATACCTGTTTTTAATTCTTTTGGGTTTATACCTAGGAGTGGAATCGCTGGGTCATATGGTAATTCTGTTTAACTTTTTAAGAAAGCATCAGTAATATTTTAATGCAGTATTTTAAAAAATTAATTAAAAAGTTCACAATGAACAAAATATTGAATTTTAATATAAAGACAGGATCCAGCCCTGCGCCTCCCTCACCTGCCCAGTCCTGGCCCTGTTATACAACATTCTCATCCAGTATGCTTCCTGACTTTGTAATTGCAGGCCCCTCCAGGACTAGTTTAAGTGACCCCACATCTCATCAATAGAGTGATTAAGAATTATCTTTCATGGGGCCAGCCCCGTGGCATAGTGGTTAAGTTTGCATGCTCTGCTTCCATGGCCCAGGGTTCGCCAGTTCGAATCCTGGGTGTGGACATGGCACCGCTTGTCAAGCCATGCTGTGGGCGGCATCCCACATATAAAGTAGAGGAAGATGGGCACGGATGTTAGCTCAGGGCCAGTCTTCCTCAGCAAAATAGGAGGATTGGTGGTGGATGTTAGCTCAGGGCTAATCTTCCTCAAAAAAAAAAATTATCTTTCAGAAAACTGCAAAGTCACATAGCCAGAGCATGTGCAAAAGAAATTGTGAGCTGAAACAACCTCAGAACCAAAGATCCTCCTTCCCATGGAACCCAAAGACAGGAACATGACCAGAACTTGAAAGTCGGACTCTTATCAGAAGCGAAGGGGTCCCTCATTCAGGAAGATCCAGTGTTAAAATTCCTTCCCCACCCATCAAAAATGTTTAGAACCCCATCATAAATGTTTAGAACCCTGTAATAAATGTTTAAAACCTTATGTAAATGCTTGAAGCCCACCAATCAAAGCCTGTCCTACCAACGTTTCCACATGCCAGCCTGTTCTCCCTCTCTTAAATTTCTCCTCAAATCCTGAATCTGGGAGACAGATCTGGGGGCACATGCCCCCTGTCTTCCTGCAGATCAATCTCGCAGAATAAAAGCTGATTTCTCTCCCAAAGGCTGATGCCATAATTAATTGGCTTGTTTATGCGCATGGGGATGAGAGCCCCAATTTTGTGCAGTAACTCTTTCCTGTTGAATGTGCTTGGGATGACTTAGTTGTTGCTTACATTTGAGCTTTCTGATACTAATTTAAATCTTTTAACTGCCCAGCTAATTTTTTTTTGTGGTTGTTTTTGTCCTTTTCCCTTTTTTCTCTTACTGTTATAAGGTGTTACAGCATTATTTTGTGAGATGCTACAGAAAATTCATCTACCAAACACATGCAGAAATGAAATGAATAATTCTGGTATTAAAGATCTTTAGGGCTCCACTTGTGAAAATTACAGCTTGAAGATCACAGAGGCTCTGAATGAAAAATCTACAGGGTAGGTTAAAAGCTGGAATAGGCCTCTTGGAGAGAGTGAAGTAAGCACAGAGCAGGTACTTCAATATTACAAAGGGGTAGTCTGGCTTAAATGAAAGTTTCCAATTGTAAGGCTTAGGATTTCTAAAGTCACTTCTAACAGAGTGCTTTAGCTGCTGCGGGCTAATGCTGCATGTAAATAGGGCTGGAAGGAAGGGCACTTACAGAACAATAAAGCAGCCTCTTTGTTGTTGCTCCATGAGCTTTTTCTCTTTTGGAGACACCCCTTGAACTTGGAATCCAGGAAGCACAGAATGGTAGTAGCGTGGCTGCTTAGGATGGTGGACCAGCCAGGGGACACGAACATATAGAAAGTTGTTATAAATCATCCACTCAACAAATGTCCCTTGAGCCCCCAGCATGAGCCACACACAGTGTCAGGTGCTGGGGGAAGTAAAAGGGAGCAGAATTTGCTCCCTAAATGTGCCTCTTTGGCATAATTATTTGGCATGATTATTTTTCAGAGACTGCAGACACAGGGAAACCTCTAAAGTTACCCGATTGTAAGAGACATTTACATTTATAAGGGAAATCTCCATTTGTATGTGTGTCTCTCTCTCTGTGCCAGGAATAGGGGGATGACCAAATCTCTAGAAACTCTTATCAATGAAGAAGGCACTGACTTAAATCTGCATTACAACCTTATCCTTGTTTACCATGCTTTTCCTGGTCACCTTCCACAACTGCCTCCCCAACTCCCCTAACATTTTTTTTTCTTACGGATTGGCACCTGAGCTAACAACTGTTGCCAATCTTTTTTCTTCTTCTTCTTCTCCCCTAAGCCCCCCAGTATATAGTTGTATATTCTAGTTGTCAGTGCCTCTGGTTGTGCTGTGTAGGATGCTGCCTCAGCATAGCCTGATGAGCAGTGCCATGTCTGCACCCAGGATCCCAACCGGTGAAACCCTGGGACGCTGAAGCAGAGTGCACGAACTTAACCACTCGGCCACAGGGCTGGCCCCCTGCAATGTCTTTTGTCTTCAGCTGGAGATGGTATTTAAGGTGATGGCTTGGGACATTTCCAGGAGTTACTCAGTTTTCCTGGGTCTCTCCCATGTGTACAGGAGGTATACATGTTATTAAACTTCTGTTTGTTTTTCTCCTGTTAATCCATATTTTAATATAGGGAAGTTTCAGCCAAGAACCTAGAAGGTAGAGGGGAAATGATTTTTCCTCCCCTCAGAAGCGACCTACCTTCTTGCACCTGACCATCCCTTGGGAGAAGGCAGGCTTTTAATAAACCTATAAGAAAATAAGTATTTAATTATACTTGTGATATGTTCAGGAGGATATGAGAATATCAAAGAATAAGGACAAAGAGACTTTTGAGAGATGTAAAATGGGGTCCTATGACAGACTGGGGAGCCAGAGAAGGCCTCCTGAACAAAGCTAGTAAACGTTTTAACATTTTGCCTGGCCACACAGTGCAAAGACAGTGGGCCAAGAGCTATGAGACCCAGTGGGGGTGCGGTTTTCCAGACTCGCAGGGCAGCTGGGTGAGTGGTAGCACAGTTTCAATGGTGTTGTAGGGGAGGAAGAACTATTCTTCCACCCTCTAGGTCCTTCCGGCTGGTCTAAGAATTCAATTGGCCAGCAATTCTGTTTTGAGCAATTGACTCTGTTATATGAGGCAGAATAACAGGAGAAAATCAAACAAAGTTTAATAACATGTATACATGGGAGAAACCCAGGAAAACTGAGCAACCTCCCAAGATGCCTGAAGCCACCACCTTAAATACCATCTTCAGCTAAGGACAAAGGAGGATGTTGGGGGTAGTGGTTTGGGGCTTCAAAGGGGAGGAAAGCAATTTACACGCAGATGGAAATGCAAATTTTTGATAAACAAGTGTTTGCTGGGCCATCTATAGACAATAGAACCTGAAAGAGATCTTTTGATAACACGGTCCTTGCTAGATGCCTTCCTGTCTACCACACCTTGAATTATCCATGGTGATAGCTCCTTCTTGGGATAGGCCTTTCTATCTTGAATTCTTTTAGGCAGTTAGGAGAAAGGTCAAAGGTTCAGAGTTTTCTGTCTTTAAAAGTAGTCAAGCCAAAGAGATACATTTTGGAGTGGCCAATTTTGATCCCCCACAGTGTCAATCACCTGCTTGGTATCAGTCTACATTTTCACAAAATTGAAATTTGAATTAGGCCAAAGCTGAAGGGACTCATTCATTTTTGTTTTCTCCATAAGCCATCTAGTTCCATTCCTAATTGACACTTTTGTTGCTGTATTTCTTACTCTGACTTGCTATTTTGTTCAAATAAAAAGTATTAGCTTCATGCACATCTATGCTCTGTTAAGGTCAGTGCCAGACATTGGCACTCACCACTATTTCCTCTAGAGCTGAGGTTCTGAAACCCAAAGATGCCGTATAAGATGAGGTGAGATACACAGAAACATCACCAGAAATCCAGAGTTGGTGAGATGCTGCCTGTGGGGTTCCTTTCTGTGCTGACATCTTTGGAGCTTGGCTGGATTTCTTGAATGGAGCAAGAAAGAGTTCAAGATCTTGTAGCAGCAACATGTCTGGACCACTCTCACCCTAGGCTGCCAAACCCTTATGAGAATCTTCCTTCTACCTCTTCTGTTTCACTTGTGGATGAGGAGATGTGGGATTCTTTCAGTCTGTAAAATGGAATCACAACTGTGTTCTCCTCAGGGTCAATGGCAAGGAAGTAGGCTCTATGCTCGTCATTAATCCGAGTGGCTCAGTCAGTGCTGGCCAGACAGTTAGCTTTGAGGAAGTGGCTAGCTTCTAGTTCTTCCTGAGGTAGACTTTTGTTGTGTGATACCATTATTTGTCTTGTATTTACTTTTGAATATGGGTTTATTAATAAGCCAAGTGTAGTGATGACCTGCCATTTTGCCCATATCACTGCTTCTTCTATTACCAGAAATAATCAATAGGTGAACCATTTTGAAAAACAGTTAATGCTATTGTGACTCACACTGCCCTTGAACAAAATAACTGGATTTCCATTTTTCTTTGGGTTTTGCTTAACATTTTCACTGGTCTAGTGGACATCCTACCCTGTTTCAACATAGGCTTTCCATGTGGGACATACTGAGCTTTATGGAAATACAAATTTAACTTGTTGAGATGCTTTTTGCCATGTAGCTTTTGGTTTTTAAGGTTCATGGCCATGAGTATCTCTAAAAGATGGTGGCAAATTCTATGGACGCCATTCAGTTTTCTCTGTCCTGAATGGGGCCCACTTTCCACCTCTGTAGCTTCTTCAGTATTACCTGCTTCCTCTGGGAAGAATACCAGGGAAAAGCTGGGGAATCCAGTTGGCACTGTTTGGTTATATAGTTCATTTTTAAGCTTGAATGTTAAGTTTTAAACTTCCCATCTTTTTCTTGAACAAGTTCTGAAAATAGATCTATCGCTTTGATTTGTTTTCTCTGAGGGAGACTATGCTTTCAGTTAACATGCTGGGAGTATTTGGTTGAGTGAGATAAAACCTTAGAACCTGGTTGGTGGGGCCAGTGTCCCAGGAAGCTAAACTTTTCCACACTGAATCACCCTCTCAAGGGGATTCTCTGAATTAGAGAAACCTCATCACATGCCTCAGGCCATGATGACAGACTACTTGTTATAATGGTCACTTCTGTAGAGAATTTAATGGCAAGAGATCAATATTTAGCTAATTTAGACTATCTACATTTCTGGAGTAGCAATTTCTGAATTTATTTGCACAAGTATATATTGTTTTAATGTCAAACTTGAGAAGTATGAAGACTCAGAAGTAATTTTCAACCCAGACCATGACCTCTCTGTTGCCACCATTGATTCAAACCAGGAAGATTTCCGGCAGGATGAGAGTTTTTCGTGCCTTTTGACACATCTTTGCTTTTCTGAGTGAATATCGCAACTCTATGGTTTTATCCCATAAACTAGATGTTTTTCTTCTGTTCTCTATTATCTTTCTTTGTTCCAACCTTCCTAAGCATAACTCTTAACTTGGGTTGAAGGGAGATTTTTTTAACCTGTTTAAGAATGCAAAAGTAAATAGCATGATTACACGTTCTTTATTGATTAAAGGAGGCACTATCTAAAGCAAGGGGGTGGCAAACTATGGCCACAGGCTAAATCTCGCCTTACTTTTGCAAATAAAGTTTTATTGGCACACAGCTGCACACATTCCTTTACATATTATCTATGGCTGCTTTTCTGCTTCAATGGCAGAGTTCAGTAGTTGCCACAGAGACCCACAGAGCCTAAAACATTCACTATCTGGCACTTTACAGGAAAAATTTGTTGACTGCTGATCTAAAATGTGCGAGGCAAGAAAAGTTCTTACAAGTCTTCAATGGAATCTAAGTTTTAAAAATCTCTTTTCTATTTAGAGAGGATATTCTCTTTAAATGGTTTTAAAAGAATTTATGACATGAGCTTCCACATTGAAAGGTTACGGAAAAGTCTCTCTTTAACCTCTGTCCTCAGCCACCTTGTTCCCTGCCCTGGAGGCCACGGTGTGAAATTATTCTGAGTTCTTCCAGAGACATATCATGCAGTGATGGTTGTTTTACCATAACGTTTGAGCAGCATTCGTATTTTGCATGAGATTATATTTATTTAGTGAAAAAAGAATAATTATGAGATAATGAGAAAAAGTCTACAGAGGAAAGGTCAATACTTAGTTCAGCTTTTCATAGATACTGTGCCCATGCTGTGGGCCCAACCCTGAATTGATGCAGCAGAGAATACAGAAGACCTGTAGGATGTGGTCTAGCTGGTGAAGGGCATAATACAAGGCTTGATCCGAATCCTGATGGATGAGTAGGAGTTGAGTAGATGAATCTTTGTATTATAAACACTGGCGAGACCAATCGCTGGCTAACCCAATCATTTCCCAAGGATGCTCCTGAGACATAATGAGCCCACCTCCTCAAATAATGCCACCCAGATTTGGAATGTCCTGAAAATTGAGTCATTGTGGGTGTTCTTGACATTCTCAGTAATAGGCACAGACACTTTGGTGGTGAGAAACCCAGGTTCGCAACCCAGGCTTTAGAAGAGCTCCAAGATCCCCTTTCTCTTCCCTTCTCTATCCCAGCTGCTCTCTAGACCAGCGCTATCCAAAAAATAAAATGTAAGCCACATGTGTTATTTGAAATTTTCTAGTAGCCATATTAAAAAGTAAAAAGAAATGGATGAAATTAATTTTAGTAATATATTTTAACACCATATATCTAAAATATTATAATCTCAACATGTAATCAATATAAAAATTATTAATGAGATATTTTTTCCCATATTAAGTCTTTGAAATTTGGTGTGGATTTTACACTTACAGCACATCTCAGTTGAAACCAGCCACATTTCAAGTGCTTAATAGCAACACGTGGGAGTGGCTACAGTATTGGACAGCACAGCTCTAGATTCTGGATAAAGGGGGCGTGCAGATCCACCACTTGCTTATGGCAGAATCCCTGGGTATAATTCACAGAGGACAAGTATATATATTACAACCTTAAAGCATCTCATGTTTGGTTATGCACATTTTTGTGTTTGAGGTGAAACCAGTATAGAAAAGCCATATATGAGGCTTGCTTTTGGGTTTAGTAATCTGTCATCTTGCTGGTTTTTTCTGGTAGCTTCCCAGGTACCCTAGTCCTACATTGGCCTCTTGTTTTTGAGAAAGCGCTTGTTTCTCTCTTCCTTAGAACTCTCCGGATGCTGAACAGCGTTCTTAAAGAGAGGAAAGACACGAGTGAGTTGGGTTTGCCGTTCTAGCATTTACCACTTTCTACTAAGGACCACTAGAGGGGAAATTTACTTGGCAGTAAGAATATTTTAAGTAATACTAAGAATATTTTCAAGTAATGAGTATTTTCTGCATTCAAAGGAGAATAAACATTGACAGCCAAATCTACTAAATGCCAATGTTATACTTTGACATTTTGTCTTTGGTTGGGTACAGTTTAGAAAATAGGCAGACCACCTAGCAAGCTTCAGATGGAAGCTACTATTGATCAGAAAACTTGGCCTTTCTAATCATTAGGACTAAAGAAAACGGAACCTCTTAAGAAAGAAACGTTGTGACACATGGAGAATTCAATTCATCAAACATTTTTTTGAATCAACTTTGCCAAGAGGGTGCTAGACGGTAGATTTTGAGCCTTGTGTTCCAAGAATTCAGTCGGATGTTAGGGGCTGATAGGAAGAGATTCACACACAAGTAACATCTGAGTCTTTTAAGAGTGTTTCAATGGAGGGTAGAATAATGCCATGGCATCTCACCGGGGAGGTGAAGACATGGATCCAAGGCTTTCTACATTACTGAGAGAAGCTACACACACATGTGGACATGCACAAGAATGATTTCCTACAACCTAGGATAGCGTTGGGTAGATTTGGCGAACTGACGTGTTTTATGAAGGGATTCTATGTAACAATACTGAGGCTTTCAACTGTTGAATGGACAGTGGGAAACGCAGTCATGCTATGCAGTTGGGAATTTATTATATTTGTAAATTGCACTAGAATCCCTCTCCATGGCTTTCCTAAATCCTGGCTATGTCCGGCTTGATAATAAATAATTGTATATTAGTGTAATTATTTTCTAGTCTAAAACAGAATAATGGCAACCTAGGAAGCCTGTAGCAGGCGGGGAGCCCATAATGCTAATGACCAGATCAAACTTGTTTTAAAATGTCAGTTAACAAAGCCAAACCATAATTGTGGAGCAGAAAATCCTTCAAGTGGTTACATAAATGATGCCTTTCTTAACTTAGAAGTGAGATTTAATGTTTATTGGACGTTTGTTTTGAATTTAGCGTATAGTCTGGGTCTGTTGATCTCAACAGCGCATTAATTCAGACTAGTTACGTTTCAAGTGCTCCTTAGCAGTTCTCTCTGATATGCCGGACTCTGGCTGATTGCACAGAAATAGGAAGCTTAGTGTCCAGAATTCATCCTTAGTAAAAGTATATATATTTATAATGTTGCTTCTGTCTTTATTGATTAGCAGAACATGAAGGCAAGACCAACCTTAAATTATGGTTTGTATCTTGCAAAGCTGCGATTCACCAAAGAGCCAAAGCACCCTTCATGGAGAAGCAATACCTTTTTATTTAAGAGAAATGAGGCTGAATTCTCGGACAGAATACCCCCCGCCCAGGCATGGGCAAACTGCCTGGTCAAGGCGGCTGCCCTGGAAAACTACTGAACTGAATTAGATAGAAGGCAGCCTCCAATATCCCAGCATCTCTCGATCAGGGTGTGGTAGAATTTTTCTGCGTCCATTTTCTCTGTGATTAATCTGGAGCCGTACAACATGGATTGGCTAGTTTGGCAATGACGCTTATTTGCTCTTGATATCTTTCTGGTCTTAGAGAAACAGCTCAGTTTAAACTCAGTTCAACCCGGGCAGAAAGAAGAATTCAGAAAGATCATCAAAGGAAAAATAACATGTAACCTAGAATACCTCACGGAAATACAGCACAAATCAGGTAAACTCTCGAGGTATTTTTATTTTGTTTTGTCTTGTTTTCCTTGATTCCTTGATTGCAACTTCACTCTTACGCCATTCAGAAACTCAGGAAGGCAACCAGGAGTTAAACCACTTAGAATTTAAATCCTAGAAACAAGGTTTATTATGAAGGCAAAACTGCCGTTGGTGAGATCCCACAGCTGTGAGAAAAGGCAGAGTGCCTGCAGATTGGCAACCCAATCAAGATAATTTATCGTCCACTCCTGAGGTTTTCTTTAGCTCTAAATTATTTGATGCTTAAAGAGAATAGTGAAGGGGGTAAATACGGTGTCATACACTCTTCACATATCAGAAAATGTCTTTTTTTATAAGACATCTCTTTTTTCCTCCACGAGACACACCTGTAAGTGACTTTATTAGGCAAGGGAGCAAATCTGGCTGTTGAAAACTTTTTAAGCCCTTCTGCCATACATTATTTAACCTGAAGAAATCTTATTTTAGGATAACTATCAAAGATAAAGTGGTAAAATGATACATCACTTACATGTAATATAACTATATGAAAAGTAATAAAAGTTTAAATCATTTATATGTAAAATAGTTATATGAAATAATTTTAAAAAGCAATTCATTGCAAAAACATTGAGAATATTAACAATGGTTATCTTTGGGTGGTGGTGAAGGTGGGTGAGTTTGTTTCTTTTTCTAATTTCTTTTATTTGTTGGAGTCATCCAGAATGAGCCAGTACAACATTTAGCTTTTGTTATTTATTTAATTAAAAAAAAATCTCTGACACAGAGAGCTTAGTTCATCACACATCTCCTTTCGTGGCTCGCTGTCCTTCGTGGTCAGTCCAAGGCACCTGATAGTTTTCTGTATTCCCCTTCCACCATGTTCTGTTTTTATTTTTATTATTACTTGTTCTATTTTTTTAAATTAATTTTTTATTGAGGTGACATTGGTACCACCACGTTCTTGAAAAGGTATATATCCCTGAAACATCGACAGTGTTGTTTTGTGCACGTTTATGTCTTTATATAAATGGCACTGCGCTACAATTCTTATTCTGTTTTTTACTGTTAGCACTTAACACCATGTTTTTAAAGTCTATCCCTACTGCTTTATGTACATTTAGTTCATTGCTTTGGGCTGCTGCTCTGTATTCCTTAGTCGGAGCCATTACATTCACTTGTGTATTTCTTGAGTTGCATCCACCTTCCTGCTAACACAAACAATGCTGCAAAGAATATCCTTGCACATGTGACCTAATGGAGCTATATGTGAGCTTCTCTGGAATACACATAGCCAGGAGTGGAATTTCTGGGCCACGGGAAATAGGCACGTTTACTTGAGTCAAGACCAGCCAGGTTGCTTTTCTGGAAAGTGGCCGTAGCAGCCTGTCCACATTTCCATCAGCAGGTCAGGAGGGTGCCAGGTCCCCTCATAGGCACTAAGTATTATCCACCTTTCTAATTTTTGCCTGTCTGATGGGGGCAAAGTGGTGTCTCGTTGTTGTTTTGACCTTTCTCTGATTGCTGGTGATGTTAGCCATTTTGATCTCCACCTTTGTGGATTGCCTCTTTTTAATCTTTTTTTTTTTCTCTTTGACTTCCTGACAAAAAAAAAAAAAGTATATAAGGTCATCACACCCGGATTCCTCAGTTTTCTGCCTGACGACACTGACATTAAGTAGCGGGAGGGACAGTCCATGCCAGGACACCCTGGAGTGACCTTCCCCTTGGCTGTGGGCAGGTCCTAATTCACTGTCTCTTTGGAGTTGAGGTGTCTTTTTTCTTTCTTTAGTTTCTGTAGTCCAAACATTAGTACAAATAAACATTTTTACACAGAAAAAAAGCATTTAATAGCTTTGTTGAAATAGAATTTGCCTACCATATAATTTACCCACCTAAAAAGCATTCTTTGGTTTTTAGTATATTCACAAGGTCGTGCAACCATTAGCACAGTCCATTTTAGAACATTTTTATCAGCCCAAAAAGTGGCTGTTCCTTGAGCTCAAGGAGACACGCTTAGGTTGGGCACTCCCTATGACCTTGCTGAACAAAGGGTTCGTTTATGAAGCCCTGGTTTCTGCCTTCCACAGCTTGGTTGTTCAGCTTCCCTTTGAGTATGTGAACTTCCTCAGTGTCTTTCCAATGAATTCTCCCACAGCCCACGCCCTCACTTTGCGCTTATTGCCAATTGCATTGGTTTCTGTTTGCTTGCTATCAAAAGAACCCAAACTAAGTCAGAAATTTGTACCTAGAAGAGAGATTTTGCAGGCAACGGACTTTAGAATGTGGAACTGAATGAGTAGTGAATGGCAGAGCCCTCCATTTTTCTATAATAAAGGGCAGCAAAACCATTTATCGGACTATGGTTTGTCGTCTCCTGGGACTGTGCATCTACCTGTAAGATGTCTGGATGTTTCCCAGGGTGGGCTGCTTGTCTGCCTTTCTCAAGGTGCTTTAAGAGAGAGCTAAGCTTTGGTTCTAGATGATCCATTTGAAAGTAGGGAATAAGTCTGGCATACAGCTCCATTAAGAAAGCGTACATCCTGGCCAATGACCTGATTTATCAAGGGTCCGCCCATCATGCTCCTTTATGAAGTGGGCTGCTAAGATGGTACCATGCTCAGGAGCGGAATCCTCCCACTGCGTCTTTCAGGTGGGGTCTTGGCAGACACTGGGTGAAGGAAATCCTATAGGCACAACCCGAGTTGATCAAGGACCTCTCTCCACTACTAGGGGAGCGAATCAGCAAGTGGACATTCATAGAGGATGGTCCAGGAGGATCATGTCCATGTTTGAGATGTTTATTGAACATTTTTGGTCCCTCCCTCCTCATGTTGTATATCGGATATCATTCAGCCCTCAAATTGCAAGACCACGAGACCCCACATCTCATCCTGACCCGAGCCATGGACATCACCAATTGATGCTTGACTTGAGAGCCTGATGGGGAGAGTGGCTGTGATTTTGAGTTGTCTCCTAAATGCAAAGGGTGTCAGTTTATTTTCGGTTGTACGTGGAGTAGCTGCACTATGTTAGGTGGTAACATTTAAAAAATGTGTGCACAGGAATAAAGGGGTGTGTGTGTGTGTGTGTATGTGCATGCATGTTCACACTAAACTACCAAGGATGGACTGTGGTATATATTTATTATTTTGTCTTCCCAGAGCAGGTTTCTGTATTAGTCAGGTTTCTGAGGTGATAATGCTACATAACAGCTAACCCCCAAAACCTCAATGGCTTACAAAGGCAAGCATTTATTTATCACTCATGGGTCTGTAAGTGGTTGCAGCTCTGCAGCACTTGGCTTCTGGCTGCAGGGAGGTTTCTTGTCTGCTCCATGAATCACCAGTGGCTACTCAGGGTGTGTTCTTCTCATGGCCAATGGCAGAAGTGCAAAAGAGGCCAAGCCAAACCAAATCAGTGAGGGTTGGGATTTATTCTCTGCCCACAGTAAACCCTGGTAATTGAGAGAAGAAAGGAAGAACTGAGAACAAATAATCCATTCTACCACACTCCTGCTTCTTCTGAGAAATCAACTATGTGATTTAAATGTGTTTCCTCTTAGCAGATTGCATCATGATCCATTCAGTTGCTTCTGTTAGAAGCCTAGGATATAAAAGAAGGTCCGATTGGGAAGGGAGGAGCATTTGTCCAATTTCAGATATATTGCATTTGAAGTGACTATGGGATAGTCAGAGAGATGAGGAAACTGTTGGCTATAAAGATCCAGAGTGGTTGTTTATTTTCCCACTCAAGCTCCCCCAGATTTTGTGAATGGGGCTGATGACGAGTATTACTGGTTTCTGAGAGTCCTCTCCACTAAGATCTCCTTATGATGTAACCCTCGCAAAGTTACTCTGGATTCTGAACCAGGCCTGGTCCTATTGCCTTTCATATATAACTCTATGAGTTATTAAATGTCAAATCGAGGTTCTCTGTGTGAAATTCCCATGCAGATTTTTATTACTTCGAGAAGTTATGTGACTGAAGGGCGTTGGCAGGTCATATTTTTCAGTCTAGACCTGCTTTAGTCCACCATTTGTAAAGATTCTCCTGAAAAACGATTTTCTGTGTTTGTGTAAATACACTTGAGTCATCATATCTCGTGCAAATTGTCTGTATTGATTAATGGTCTCTTGTTTGCTTCCTTTTGCTTGTTGTATTTATAGCTCACATTACTTATAATTGTTGGACAACATAATATGGACCAGATGGCTTCATTATTCTCTGTTACACATTTTGAATTTTAAATGTTGTGTTGGACTGCCTGTCAGTGGCCAGCTGTGTCCCGGAGGAGATGATGAGGCCAGACCGCAGTTCAAAGATCCTGGCCAGATACCATGGACAGTAAGTGCTGTTGAGGTGGTAGCATTTGAGGTTTCCTTTGGCCTCTCTACCCTTGGTTTCACTTGGAAATTCAGATGGGAAAGCCAGGGAGTGACAGACTGTGCATCAAAGGCCTTCTGAAGCATTCAGCTGGCCTATGATTGCATTGTGTTTGAAAAGGCTCTTTACCAATAAGCCCACATAATTTATTATATGTTAGGAATTTTGGCTATAGCTACTAATATTTAAAAATAAGAGGATCAGTCAGGGGCCCAGCAGGAAATGGGTGGTATACTCAGATAGGATAATTGAGGAATGGTTACTTAAGGGACCGTTTACAACAGTATGGGTTAAGGAAAACAAGGTACAGTGCTGTAACATTCTAGACTTGAATGGGCAAGAGGAGGGAGAGCCCAGAGAGAGCAGCTTATAGCTACAGGAGAGGATGACTGGGCTACAGGGTGTGCAGACATTTGGCCAAACGCCACCTGCCTGACTGCTGAGCTGGGACAATGCTCTTTTCTAGCCTCAGACTCAGTCTGAAACATTGGCTCTTCTTGGGTCTTGAGCTTGTCAGCTTTTGGAACAGAACTTACATCATTGGCTCTCCTGGTTCTCAGGCCTTCAGACTCAGACTGGAACTATACATCGGCTCTCCTGGGTCTCCAGCTTGCTGACTAACCCTGCAGATCTTGGGACTTCTCAGCCTCCATAATTACGTGAGCCGATTCCTTATAATAAATCTCTCTCTCACACACATACACATGTGCGCGCGCATGCGCACACACACAGACACACACACACACACACACACATATCCTATTGGTTCTGTTTCTTTGGGGAACCCTGACCAATACAGAGGTCAAGGCAGCACGTGCTGTGGCCTTTCTTAGAGGGACACATAAACGATCCTGGCAACCAGGCAGGGAGGGAGCTAGGGGAGTAAATACCTGAATCCCACCCTTCTCCCTGGTGCCTCCAATTGGCTGAACTGGCCTGGAAGTGATAAAACAAGGGAGCCAGTTCATGCAGTCTTTAAAGAGTTTGGGACACAGAAAAGGATGAAAAGTGGATCTTGAGGGGCAAATGGAGTCTTTCCAGATAAGTTTCTACAACAATTATTGTTACCACTTTCTTGTATATCCTCCCAGAGGTATACTATGCATACAAAAGCATATATGGAGATGTTGGTATTTTCATGATATTTCACACTGTTCCAAAAATATCACTTTGATGGCTGTAGGATGTTAAAAAATCTTTTACGGGGGCTGGCCCCGTGGCCAAGTGGTGAAGTTCGCGTGCTTCGCTTTGGCAGCCCAGGGTTTCGCTCATTTGGATCCTGGGCGTGGACATGACACTGCTCATCAGGCCACGTTGAGGCAGCGTCCCACATACCACAACTAGAAGGACCCACAACTGAAATATACAACTAGGTACTGGGGGGATTTGGGGAGAAAAAGCAGAAAAAAAATCTTTTATGATGAAATAGTCTTATATAGAATAGGTGTAACATTTATATCACATAAAAGTAGGACTAAAATAAACACTTGTGTACTCCTCCATCCTGCTTAAGAACTAGAATACTACCAAAACTTCTGAGGACCACTGTGGGCACCTTCCCAATTGTATTCCTTCCCATGAAGGATGATCATTATTTTGAATTATATTATCACTCCCTTGTGATAATAATTTTGTTATCATGTTTCTGAATATATATGTATTCCCAAATAATATATTGTCAAATATGTATGATTTTGACATTTATGTGCTTTCAAACTGCATGTAGACTTCTGAGAATTGATTTTTATACTTACCTTATAATTTTGAGATCCATCCAAGTTGATAAATGTTATTTAAATTTTTGTTGCTGTATATTGTCCCATTGTGTGTATATGCTATAATTTATCTATTTTACTATCAGTGAACATTTGTTATTTGTCATTTCAATTTTTTTGTAGTACCGCTATCCAATTTCCATGCACATATGTGCATGATTTTCTCTAGGATAGATACCTGGGAGGAAACAAGCTGGGTGACAAGGATTATCTTCAACTTTACAAAGTAATACCATACTATATTCCAAAGCTGTTTTTCTAATTTTCATCCCCCACGGCCAGTGTATTAATTTTGTTGCTCCATATCCTTGCCAAACACTTAATTTTTGCCAATCTGACAGATACAAAATGATATCCCATTTACATGGTCTGATTACTAATGAGTTTGAACATCTTTTCATATGATTATTATCCATTCATTTTTCCTTTCTTGTGAAATATCTGTTCATGTCTTTTCCTATCTTTAAGTTGACTTTTTCTTCCTTATTGACTTGTAAAAGTTCTTTATATATTCTGAACACTTATCTTTTGTCAACTGTGTTGCAAACATCACAGTCACAATGGAAAAGATTGATAAATTAGACTTCATTAAAACTTACACTTTTGATCATGAAAACATGACATTAAGAGAGTGAAAAGGCAAGGCACATAATATGAGAGATATTTTCTTTACATATATTGAAGGACTGATATTCAGTTTATTAAAAGCTCCTTTGAGTCAGTGAGAGAAATACAGACATCTCAATTTTTAAAAAGAGGAAAAAGACTTGAACAGGTACTTCATAAAAGAGGATCTCTGAGTTGCCAGTAAACATATGAAAAGGTGCTCAGCTCATTAGTTCTTTTGGGAAATGCAAATTTAAGACACAAGGAGAAGCCACTCTGTGCTCCCCAGATCCTAGCACTAGGAAAACTCACCATGCTAAGCGTTGGCAATGATGTGAAGTACCAAAAACCCTTCTTCTCTGGTGGTGGTCGTGGAGCTTCCTACAGCCACTTTGGAAAATTGCTCGTATGTACTAAAGCCAAACCTAGGCATAGATATAACACATAATTCCATTCCTAGGTATATACCCAGCAGAACTGCCTACAAAATGTTAATAACAGTATTACTCATAAGAATCACACACTGAAAACATCCCAAATGCCCGTCAAGAGTTGTATATCCATGCAATAAAATGGATGAATCTCACAACTGTGGGGAAGAATGAAAGACAATAAATACAAAAGAGAGCAAACTGTATGATTCTGTTTATATAAAATCCAAAAATGGACAAAACTGATGGTAATAGAAGTAAGGATAGTTAGTTACCTTTGGGGACGGTGATGACTTGGAGTGGACATACTAGGGGCATGTGGGAATAATAATATTCTTTATCCTGTTTTGAGGGTGAGTACCTGGATAAACTCATTTTGTGGAAATTCATCAAAGTTTCTATTTATGATTTCTGTACTTTTTGGTATTTATGTAACACTTCCATAAGAACTATCCTGAAAATGCCATATGTTTGGAAATGAACAAAAACACATCTAAATAATCATGAATTTAAAAAAACATGATGGAAATATGACTTAATAATAATGACAATCCTGCACATCAAAACTTGCAAGTTAAGCAGTACTATAAGGGACATTTATAGTCTTAAATGTTTACATTGCAAAAGAAGAAAAGCTTAAAAATAGAGTCGTGTCCAAATACAGCAGTAAAACCTTTTTAGAAAAGGATAAAGAAAGCAGTAATAAAAGTAAATGAAATAGAAAACAAAGATACAACAAAAAAACTCAACAAAGACCAAAAATTGGTTCAAGAAAACAAAAAAATAGAGAACACGCAAACGACTTTAAGGATGAAAAAGGAGGACATAACTACAGGAGGTCCAACTATGTCCAGTGGAACAGGTTTTGTTTTCTAAAGATCACTCTGCTTGGGGAATGTATTATATAGGAACTTGAGTGGATGCAGGCAGACTAGTTCAGAGTTTATTGTTGTAATCCAGGTGAGATATAATGGTAGCTTTTATTGGGACTAGAGTCTTACTTAGGAAGGATGCTCACATTCTAAGGTTACCCATTTACTTTCTTAATTTTTCTTCTAATCTTTTTATTGTTTTATTTTTACACTTAAAACTGCAATCTTTGGAATTTAAAAAATATGATATCAGGTAGAGCTACAAGTTTTCTTTTTCATATGGAAAGCTATTTATGCTAACACAAGTCATTTAAAAATAAATGGAAATACCACCCTTGTTGTGTATTAAGTTTCCATATTTACTTGAATCTATGTCTGAATTCCCCATTCTTTCTTCTGCCATCTATTTGTCTCTTCCTATGCAGATACAATAACAGGTTTTACCATAAGTTTTAATATCTGGAAAGATAAGTTACTCCCCTCATTATTTTTCTTTAATTTTTCCTTGGCTTTATTTTCTTACATTTATTCTTCTTCTATATGAACTTTAAAGTCACTCACTTGTTAAAATTTCCCATTTTCATGCTGATTGTAATGACATTTATAGTTTATTTTTAGAAGAATTGACACTTGTCTTCCCTTCCAGATATGTGTTCTAACTTTCCATTTATTCAGGCCACCTTTTCTTTTCCATGAGTATAGATAATCAAAAGTTGACTGCAATTATGTTCAGTGTTTTATGTCTTTTATTTGAATATCTGAAAGTAATATTCATTTCACATTATGCAATTTAACAAGCAAATAGTACTCATTTAGTTAGTCACTTAATAGTCTAAACATTTCCAGCATTTCAAGTGTGTCATTTTGAATATGGAAATTTTTCTTGCTCTGAGAATTACTGAAAACCTCTGATTCATGATTAGGTTGAAGAGAAGGAAAAGTATTAAAATTAGATTATTCCATTTTATATAACTTAACAGACGTGTAACTTTTGAGTTTGTTACGCACCATTGTCTCTTTTACGGATGCCCCTTTCCAGCCTTTGATTTCAACGTGTAGCAAAGAAATGAGGGAGCAGATTTGGGATTTGAATCAAATTATCTTTGTAATTTCTGAGTGAATCAGGATTAGAAGTTCATCCAGAATTCCTCAACAATCAATAATGAAGCTGCTTGGACATCTAACATCCTCCACTCCCTCCACAACCATCACCTTGATGCTTAGAGAGAAAAGAGGCTGCTTTCATTCAAATAGCAAGACTCCCAATGAGTGGGAATGATCAGAAGATATTCTCAACGTTAGAGGTTTTAGTGAGAGTTTGATCTAGCAGAAGAAGATGACAGATGCAGCCCCTATTTCTTTTTTAATTTTTATTGAGTTTATGATATTTTACAACCTTGTGAAATTTCCGTTGTACATTATTGTTTGTCAGTTGTGTTGTAGGTGCACCACTTCACCCTTTGTGACCACCCCCCCTTTTCCCCTGGTAGTCACTAATCTGTCCTCTTTGTCTACATGTTTAACTTCCACATATGAGTGGAGTCATACAAAGATTGTCTTTCTCTATCTGGCTTATTTCACTTAACATAATTCCCTCAAGGTCCATCCATGTTGTTGTGAATGGGACGATTTTATCCTTTTTTATGGCCGAGTAGTATTCCATTGTATATATATACCATATCTTCTTAATCCAGACATCAGTTGCTGGGCACTTAGGTTGCTTCCACGTCTTGGCTGTTGTAAATAATGCTGCGATGAACATAGGGGTGCATGGGACTTTTGGAATTGCTGGTTTCAAGTTCTTTGGATAGATACCCAGTAGTGGGATGGCTGGGTCATAGGTATTTCTATTTTTAATTTTTTGAGAAATCTCCATACTGTTTTCCATAGTGCAGCCCCTATTTCTTATTTGGGTTCCCCTACAGAAATAGTTCTGGAAACACCAACAGGCTTGCACCCTTACCTGAGGCAGAGGGTGTTTGGAGGTGAACGTTGAGGGTGAGTGAAGGGGAAGGACAGAGTTTCGATTAGCTCTCTTGTCTCCAGTCTGGGTCAAGAGTCAGCTGCCCCTTTACTTTGTTTTAACCTCTCCTCACTCCTGCCAAGGACAAATCCAGTTTTATTTAGACAAAACTGCAGCCGAACCAGAAACTGCAAAACTGTGAAAGGGAACTATTTTGGGAAATTCTTTTTCTTGATACCTTTATCTAAAATGAAGCAGGCATGAAAATGTGAGGGGAAAATATGGTATGTTTGGGGGAAGGGATGACAGGGTTAATTTTCAGTGTATTTTAGTTCAAGCAAGATGTAAGTTGGCTGCAGTCACACGGGTGGAGTGGGCTTCTCTATGGTAGTGGATGTCAACCCGGGTTAAACATTAGAATCGCCCAGGGTGATATGGAAAATGCTAGTGCCTCAGCCCAACCCTCGACAAGTTCTTACTCACTTGGTCTGAGAGTGGGCCTGGGGCTGGGTCTGTTTTAAAGCTCCCCAGTAATTCTAATGTGCAGCCAATGTAGAGAACACTGTTTTCGGGAAGTTACCAAGGGTCCAGGAGGATCAGGTTTTTGGACAACATCTTAAGCAAAATCACAGCAAATTTGGCAGGAGATTCCAAAATGATGTGTCAACAGAAAGTTAGACATCTAATAAGATCTTTCATCTTATTAGAGAACAACCAGTGTCCTGCTAGTTAAGGTTGTGGGGTTATTTTTTTCTAAATTGGCCTTTTCATGCAGAAATAATATTTCTACCAAATGAAGAAGAATGTCATTCCCTCACATTTGTTGTTATTCGAAGTCATATCTTGACCTTCCAAAATATAACTATCTAGAAAGATCTGACATAGTATGATCAGCCTTCAGATTGTGGAGCTGTGCATGCCTGCTATTGTTATAAGGTGATTTCCACAAAATGCAACCTCAAAAATAGTCACTTTGGGGTCTTCTTTCCTTCCCAAACATACACGACCATGTTAGTTGCTTCATGAAAAAATCTTTGGGTCTTATTTCAGCCTTAAAGTTATGATTTATGTTGGAATGCAAAAGTCATTAAACCGTTTGGGATTCATTCAATTGCTCGTTCACAGGGCACAGAAGATTGCAGACATTTCTAGTGCCTTGTAGGCCTCTCATTTCTCCCAGCTTCAAAAAGAGTTCTGCTTAATAATGTGCAGATAAAACCAGGATTAAACTCATGCTTCTGATTACTCTCTATTATTGATTTTTAATTAACAAATTATTACATTGGCTATATTCTTGTCACTTTCCTCTGATGCTCCAATTATCCAGGCATCAAAGATCACAATAAAATAACGAGAGAATAATCTTAAAAAATCATCTGGATAACACTGGGGTATTCACAAATGTGATAACATTAGCTCTCCAACCTGTGAGTGTGCCTGCGTGATGCATAGGTCCTTCTTTCCTATGAAAAGTTGAGTCAAATTTTGATTAAAAAAAAAGGATGGTATATCAGTTGGGATTAGTTTGACTCTAACAGAAACTCCCAATAGAAGTTTGAAGTCTGCAGGTCGGTCTTCCAGGGCTCGTGTGATGGTTCTACTCCACAAAGTCCTCAGAGGCCCAGGCTACTTCCAGCTCTCCCTTCTAGCGTCCCTGGGGTATGGCCCTCATCCAAATGGTCCAAGATGGAGCTAGAGCCATCACATCAACATGTTAAGCAGCAGGATGAAGGATGGGTGGATGGAGAGATTGGGGAGGGGGAAGAAAAAGGTGAGCTCTTGCTCTTAAATAAGGTCCTCAGAGAGGATCACATGATGGGATCACATTTATATCTCATTGGCTAGAACTTGGTCACATGGCCAGCCTAGCTGAACAGGAGGCTGGGAAATGCAGTTTTTATCCAGTGACCATGTGCTCAGCTGAAAATCAGGAGTTATAAAAGGGAGAGAATGGGTTTTAGGGGACAACCAATGGTCTATGCCTTAGATGGCATATGATGGATTGGATAGTCTCTGGGGAATTACTTTTCTGAGGTTGAATTCTGCTCCACAAACTCTTATTTTCTCTTGGAGACTCCTCTACACACACAATTACTATTCAATTACTTTTCAGGATTTCTTCTCTATGTGTTTTTTGTGTGGGACCACCATGGGAGTTCTATTGAACTCCATAGAAATCAAACTTAAAAGGGATCATCCTGTGGAGAAGTGTATTTACATTCTAACCCATCCCTCATTCACAAAGGCAATTCATTCAGTTGTCTCATGATATTTTTTTTTGGAATGCCTCTAGGACTGATATTACAAGATGGAAAAGGTGGTCACCTAAATGGAGGAATTTGAGAGATGCCATTAAAGGCCTTCCTACAAAAAAATATTTCCCTCGGCCTTTTCAACACATCACCTTAGATTCTATCATTAATAACACATTTCCTTTTAAAATATGAAGTATCTGGGCCAGCACCAGTGGCCTAGCGGTTAAGTTTGGTGCACTCCGCTTTGGCAGCCCAAGTTCAGTTCCTGGGCACAGACCTACACCACTTGTCTGTCAGTGGCCATGCTGTGGCAGTGGCTCACATACAAAATGAGGAAGATTGGCAACAAACGTTAGCTCAGGGCAAATCTTCCTCAGAAAAAAAAAGCGAAGTATCTTGGGGGACTTGTAAAGCATTAAGCTCTTTTTAGGGTATTTATGCCTTAATATTAATTAGTTCACTATATACATGAGATCTAGCTGGAATAGGAATTTCAAGAAGTGAGACTAAAGGGAAATATAAATTAGGAACATGACAGGAGGACCTCAGTGGGGCCACAAAGGTGCCCCATCCATATCTCCTGGGCGTCCCTCATTCCAGTATGTACCATTGCTTTCTACTGAAATATAAGGACACTGGTTGGGAATGCTAAAGGGGATCGCCAAAAGAATGGGAGATGGCAGAGCAGACTCCAGTTGAAAAAGATATTTGCACACTTAGTTGATTTTACTTGGAGGAAATCACCATTTCACAATAGAATATTCATATATACTCAAATAAGAGTAAATCATGTTTTGAGACCAAGACTTTATGACAAAGAAAAAAATCATACTGCATTACTGGAAACTCTCACTTTGCCCGAAGCCAAGGTATCTGAATCCGCTATCACTTTTACAGACATTTCCTTTCCTGGTAATGGATTTTTCCCTTACTTCTGCTGATCCATGGGAATTTGTTTGTAAGCCCAGATTGAAAGTGAGAAAGTTCATTGGGATAGGTAATCTGTCAAAATGATAAGAAGAAGCATTGGAATTAAATGTCATCCACAATGTCAGCAAATAGTGAGAACAGTAGTAGGGGACATTTGCTTTGGAAACGATCCTGCTTAGACCCATGGACTGAGATAGAGAGAATTTTAGGCATCAAAATTCCTCTTAACAAGAGTACTACAGTTTGAAAGTCTTGCCTGCTTGTGATAGTCACTGAGACATCTTGATTACTGAGATAGAGAGGTGTTCTACATGAACAGATTAAAATTTGGAGCTGGAGGGTGGGGAGAGCATCCATTTAGGATGGAGAAGAGACAATCACACAGGAGTGCAAAGGAGAGAGAAGAAGAGAGCGGGGAGATGGGAGAGACCCTGGCACTCTCACCTATGACCTCTCCTGGTGAGCTCTTCAACCTTGAAAAGGTTATATTCAGGGGCTGGCCCCGTGGCCGAGTGGTTAAGTTCGCGCGCTCCGCTGCAGGCGGCCCAGTGTTTCATTGGTTCGAATCCTGGGCGTGGACATGGCACTGCTCATCAAACCACACTGAGGCAGCGTCCCACATGCCACAACTAGAAGGACCCACAACGAAGAATATACAACTACGTACCGGGGGGCTTTGGGGAGAAAAAGGAAAAATTAAAATCTTAAAAAAAAAAGAAAAGGTTATATTCAAACCAACAAAATGCTCGAGATGAGCGAGTTCCTCTTGTGGGAAGAGGTGAAGGAACCAATCTTCGCATCTGGGGGAACTTGGGACGGATCAGAGATGGTACATCTGGACATCACAGTCTGACCACAGGAGTGCAACTCTGGGAATAAGCTGAAATCATGGGGAGAATTTAGGACTGCCCAGGCCATGACATTGGCTGGGGTCTGCGCCTCTTTCTCTCTGGCCTCCTAGGTGCCAGGGGGCCACAGCTGGTGTATCTGAGATGGGTCGAGCATCAGAAAGCACAACTGAGGAGGGGGTAGGAGTTCCTCCAAAATGCTTTTAACACTTTCTTTTGAGTCATTTCAGTGTTGCTCCTTCCTGGAACAGGTAATGGGTTTCAATGGTTTTAGGAATTTCCTCTGGCTTGACTTAAGGCTCTGTGAAAGGAACCTGAAATTGTGCAGTTGTTGGTTACTTGAAAAGTTTTCTTGAAAAATTCTCAGGAAATAGGCAGAAGGCTTTAGCTGACTTGGGGTTCTGTTTTCAGCATCTCATCTAGCAACTGCCTAATTCCATTTTATCTTCTGTATAATTGTTAAATATTCATTTTCTGCCCATATCTGAAATTCATGAGTCATGTTCTTTTCTTTTGCATTTTCCATGATTGATCCTTGTTTTTCAGCCTCAAGAGTTTTTCCTTTTCTTTCTTGTTTTTAATTTCCCAAGAACCTTTTTAGAACTCATTTTTTATCCACCCCTGAAATCCCAACAATTTATGTTGGTCCTCTGAGACCATTGCTATAGGGCTCAATGGTGTTCGCTACCTGTTGGGATTGTTTTTACTTGATTTGATTCTGGAATCCTAAAAAAAACTTCTGTTCAGAAATTTGGAGATTTTCTGACGCTGCTTCATTGCCGGTTCTTGCCTGACACAGAGCAGGGGAAGCCCCAAGTGTTCCGCCTGTAGGACCTGCTTCCTGCCACCCCAGCCCCCCCAAATGACTGGAGAGAGCAGGCTTTTCTCAGAACTCCCCCCGTCTGTGCCCTCTCTCAATCCTGTTGTGCTTGCTCCCCCAGAGTTTGAGCTGGAATATGTAGAAGGGAAAAAAAGAAAAAACCTAGGAGTTCAGGAACTCACTTCCAGGTTGTCCCTTAAGACCCGGTCTCCTTACCCAGTCCCCCTGCTCTTCATCCACTGGGTAGGCAGAATGGTGCCCTCCACCCCCCAAAAAAAAGACACCCACGGGCAAATCCCTGGAACCTGTGAATATGTTACTTTACATGGCAAAAGGGACTTTGCAAAGCTGATTAAGTTAACAATTTTGCGATGGGGAGATTATCCTGGATTATCTGCATGGGTCCAATGGAATCAAAAGGGCCCTTAAAAGAGGGAGGCAAGAGAGTCAGTGTCAGGGAAGGTGTAAAGACAGAAGCAGAAGCCAGAGTGATGTGAGGAGGGGACCATGAGCCAAGGAATAGAGGCAGCCTCTAGAAGCTAGAAAGGGAAGGAAAGAAATTCTCCTCAAGAGCCTCCAGAAGGAACACAGCCCTGCAGACCTATTCTAGGCTTCTGACCTCTAGAATGATAATATATTATATTAAATATATGTTTGTAATAATATTTATATTTTATATAATAAAACATATTAATATATAAGGATAATATGTTTGTATTGTTTTAAACCACTAAATTTGTGATAACTTGTTTCAGCAGCAAAAGAAAACCAATATATCTACCTTTCAGAGTCTTCTGGTACTTCCTTTATGGATTTTGTGTAAGGTTTTTTGTTATGATCAGAGGCAGAGATGGAGTGGAATGTACTTACTCCATCTTGAGTGGAACCAGAGTCCATTATTCTTAATTTACAAATTTTTATGACTTTGGACAGTAGGAGCTAACTTCTGTGTCCTGTGGACCCCACCTATTAATCGGAAACTTTCCATGCTTCTGACTCAGCATGATGTCTTGTCTCTTTCATGCTTCAAACTTCGAAACAGCCATTTCTCCGAGGAAAGTATTTAAATTAGTTAAAAATATTTACATTAAAATGTGTATTGAATTTATAAAAAGTCATCGTTGAAACCCATCACTGTTCTGGTCCTCTTCTCCTTATAACCACAGGGCAACATGGGGCTCCACCATCCACATTGCTCACCTACCTGCCTGGTGACACCTCCCTCCCTCTGCTTAGGTATCAGCTGAGGGGATTCTGGGGTTCTCCCTCAACAGCCACCCTTACCCGAGGCACATCTGTGCTCTGCGAGGCTCAGTGGAAGCTCACTTGGGCAGAAGTACCCAGAGTGGGAGGCAGGGACAAAGCCTGATTCCAGGTCCTCAGCATCCATCTGACCCCGCACAATGTCTGGCCCACAGAAAGGACTAAATGCATGGGTATTTAACCAAAGCTAACACTTTACAACAAGCTATTCAAAAACACACAGATGTTCCAGAGCGGAGACTGCGGATGAATGCACGTAAGTAAGCAAAAAGGCTCGAATGAGCCAACCCCAGGCAGGCAATCGTGGTAAACACACAGCTCCTACAACACGTCTCGTTGGCTTCAGATCCTGCCCAGTGAGGTGTTATCAAGCCTCCGTAGTGGGAGAAGTAAGGAAAGGTGGGACCTGCTTTAGCATTGGCAGGCAGCCCTTTTCACATCCTATGGGGTGGGGTGCAGAATTTATCTTGGGGAAAGACTATTCTTCTTTGGGAAAACATTTTGAGGGGCTTTTTGATTGTGCAAATGAAAGACCCAGAGCTGAGTCTGGTGAGAGAAGTTGAGAAAATGGGGAACTAAATTACTCCTTTGAAATCTGTCTCATTAAAGAAAGGCGTGTGTTTATGAAAAACAATTTTCTTTTGGTGTGAAAGAATTTTTTGTGAGCCTAGAAATATGAGCTCTTAGGGGGCTGCCACCAGGGGTGGGAGGAGATGGGAAAACATGCTATGTTCCAGGAGGGCAGAAGCATGAAGGCAGTTCAGAGTGACAGCCAGGACATATACACACTCCCTGACAATATTCAGAAATATTTTGGAGATATCTGGACCTCCACTGATGGAAAAGTGATAAATTCCCCAGTCCCAGCATGGCCTCCATATGAAAGTGGAGAAAGAAAATGACGATGGAAGAGTAACGGCAGCATCTAACCCAGTGCCGTCGAAGAGAAATACAATGTGAGCTAAATATGTATTTTTACCTTTCCTATTAGTCTCATTAAACAAGTAGAAAGAAAGAGGTGAAATCAATTTTAGTACTATATTTTATTTAGCCCAATATATCCAAACTATTATTATTTCAATGTTTGATGAACATAAAATATTAATGAGGCATTTTATATTTTTTTATATTAAATCTTTTCAATCTAGTGTATGTTTTACATTTAAAGCACATCTCAACCCAGGCTAGCCCCCATTTCAAGTGCTCAATAGCCGTATGTGGTTAATGGCCACCATAGTGGACAGTGCAGGTCTGACACTTTATACTCTGTGATTACTAAAATAATTCCAAAGTCTTTTTTAAAAAAACAGAACTTGCTGTAAGAGCCTACTTATCTCAATGACTACGTTTACCTTTGTAAGAAAGAAAAACAAAAACCCATTATAGCACATGCAGTCTCTTTATTTCAGATGACTGTCTTTACAAAAGGCTCTTGAACTGCTTCTGGCCATGGGTGACTTCTGAGTGGGCGGACAGAATTAAGCCCATAGAGAGAAGGAAAATAGATTGATGTAATCACTGATGAATTGAAAAATAAAAATATTACAGCCACGTTAGTATAATGGTTACTTCGTTGATAAGTCTCTGCAGGAGCTAGCTTCAAAATGCAACTCCTACTTAATTCCTTTTCAGGAGTCTTCTGAGAAAATGCCACGTTATGAGAAAGGAGAAATTAATTTACTGGAATGAAAGGAAAACACGCTCTTCATTGATTAGAATGGCTATATTTGACTCACCAACCTCTTTGTCTCTGCTGTTTATATAACCCAAGCAGCCCAGCCACATCAACCTGGAGGTTGAATAGGTTAAAGCAACAGCAACAAAGCTCATACACCTTGTATAATTGAAAACCCATGCAATTCAGGTGGATATTCTAATAGGAACATTATTTCTGTTTAACAGCTAATGTGGCTATGCTCTGTGACAATAGGATAAACTCAGCATGAGATTCACTTGGTAATGCAGCTTTGGAATTATGAGCTTCTTGAATTTAAAAAATTCTGGATGAATTATTTCACATTTCACACATCAAGTGAGACTTCATCAATCTTCTCACATTGCAATATTACAAATCTGCTTAAAACAAATTGGCAGAAAATGAACACACACTTAAGTTCCCAGGCTCAACCTTCACCTCTAGCACTCCCTTGGAACTCTGATCTCTCTAATTCCTTCCAGATGGTCTTGGAAGTCTCAAGGAGGTATCTCATGAAGGCTCCAGGAACTACCTCCCTTGGCCACCCTGTGGCACCCACATTTATCTCCTCTCCTGCTTCAGACCTCTATAGGAAAGTCTCTTTGTGCTGTTAATTCCCAAGATGGCAACTGGTTCACTTACTGTTGGTGGTTTCCAAAGATGAGGCCAGAGCTGATGTTTATCTTGAGGCTACCAAAGTGTCATGCTGAGGGCACCGTTTGCCTAGAGGGCACAGTCTCCCTTTGCTGTGAGAGCCAGGGGCAGTGGGTCCTGTTGCCCATGAATAGAACTGCCACTGTTGACACCTGGTGGTTCAGTTCCTCTGAGTTTTGCTCGCTCCTTTGCCTCAGGCCCCTGTTTCTGGGACTGTACCATCAATTCAGAGAAGCTGAGGACCTACCTTCTTCTTTGACCTTGTCCACTGTCCAAGCGCTCAAATTGTTCTTTATCATCCTCTACTCTTAGAATGAGTTTCTTTAAAAGACACATTTCCATAAATGCTCAAGGATCCCCTATTCCACCTCCCAAGCCCCTAAGTATACTGATTTCTGTGGTGAACAGAATTTAGATTCAACCTGAGTTCCCTGCTATACTCAAGAATATTCTAAATTACACTTTTTCCTTTATTTCATCCTCCTTAGTACAGTAAGTTACCCAGTGAGTAGCATCCGTTTCACTTTTAATTTAATAAGCAGCTCCTAGAAGAAAGTCCAACACACAATAGGTATTCAGTGAATATTTGTTGAGTGAATGAGAGCTTTTATTTGCAAGGAAATCTTAATTTTGAGAACGAGACTGAGTCTTTTTTTCTGGTATCCTAATCAAGGTTAAATTCCCATCTTTGCTCAGAGCAGCTGTTCCTTTTGGCATTGATATCAAATGTCTCAACAGGGACAGGGCACAAGCCAACACAGCAAGATAGTTAAGAGTCAGACAAACCTGATTGGACAAGTTAGTTAACCTTTCTGATCCCCTTTCCTCACTGTGTAAAGGGAATAACATCTAAGCATAGGATTGTGTGAAGATTAAATGAGGCAACAAATCTTTAGCATTATACCTGTCGCATAATATTTGCTTGACAGATGGTAGCTATTAAAAAGTACTATTGATATTTTTAGAGAAAGAAAAAGAATCCCGAGTGTTTGAATATCATTTGAGTTTGTCACTATTGTCTCTGATATAGAGCTTAGAAACCATGAAGCTTCAAATCTTATGCAAAGGCAATAAAAATGTTTCCTGAATTCCATAGGTTATATAAAAAAATACATATATATATATATATATATTTGGATGGGTGTAATATTGCAGTAAAATAGTTCGTAGCTCAATGTGTAAGAGGGATTTTTTTGGTCATCAATATTTCTGCTTATGTTATTATTACCTATCTGTGTTTCTGGGGTCAGAGGCTATTTAGCTTTCTCAATCTCTAGCCTATGTGTATGAATATAATGCCAAGAACTTAATAAACGTTTGGGCAATGATTGCAACAAGGAACTCCATTTCTGAAATACTTTTTGCCTACTAATTATTAATGAAGAACAAATAAAAGTCACTTGAAAGTCATTGTGTAGGAGAAACAATAGTTTCAGAGTTGTACTATATAAGAACTGCTCAGCAATAAAGTTTGCGTTATTTTTTAAAGGTAATTATGCTGGTATTTGAGTGTCAAAAGGCTACGTTTTTTTAAGGGTATTATATATTGAGTTAAAATAGCCAGAAGAACTGAAGTTACAGTTATACTAGATTAATGTGATGGTTCCATAAATTTTCCAGTTAGTCTCTCATATGATTGAGTAAATGTACAACTGAGTACCTACTCTCGACTTTCCCTTAGATGCAAAGCTCTTTTGAAGGTAGAGAAATACTGTTTGGACCAAACCCAATGTAAGTAAATTTTGTTTTAGTCTTCAGGCAATATTATAATTGAGACCCAATTATGACGTATGACCATAAAAACCTACTTAAGACACTATGGCAAACTAGATGATCAGACAATCCTCCTAGTTCAAAACAACCAGAAATGCTGGATAATATATAACTAACTTCATTTTAAATACATAGCTGAGTTCACAGGAAAGTAGAGGAAATCCTTGGGGGGCAAAAATAAATAGAAAGTTAACCATCCCTCAACCTCCAGACTGACAAGCAGAAACCGAAAGTTTGGATGGTCTCTGGAATGTGTGTGTGTGTGTCAGGGGAAAGGATTTGTCAGTCCCAGTAACCATGGAAATTGTGTTTTAAAGATCATGTAGGAAGAGGAAAGGAGGTCTTGGGTCTATTCAAGGTAGAGAGATGGGACTGAGACTATCATAAACCTGGAAGTCTAAAAAAGCTCAATAAAAGCTTTACCATAAAATAATCTGTCATTATCAACTGTCACAGGGAAAGAATAAGGAGATTTGTCTATCTTGTTTTTGTCTCTTGTAGGAAAACAAATTTTCTTGAGACCTTGTAACTATGGGCATGCCTTCCTGTAATTTGGATCTTGAATTTACATTACTTGTTTGGAAAGAGAATCCCCAACTCAAGAAATAGACAAGAAATGTGATCCAGGCTGATAAAATCTTAGAGTTCCTGACAAAAACTCTCCAGAGGATCATACCTTCAACCCAAGCACCATATACTTCTCACAGAAAAAAATCCCACTGAACATGAGCTCATAATTCAGTTAGGTAGAAATCCATTAAGAGCAAAATTTAGCAGATAAAACAAACCACAAAACTAGGACTCCGGAATTATTGGACAAATATTCTAAAATAAGTGTCTTCAAAATGATCTAAGATATAAAGAAATAATTGAAAACACAAGAAGAGGATAGTCTCTATATGTGATAACTAGGTAGGTTAAAAAAAAGAAAGAATTTCTAGAATGGAAATATATAGTTGTTGAAATTAAAATCTTAATGGACAACTTTAACAGCATATTAGATACTGCTCAAGAGAGAATCAGTAAACTAGAATATAGATCTGAATAAATTCCCCAGAAAGTAGTACAGAGAGTTAGAGATAGAAAATATAAAAGAAAGTTTAAAAGAGATGGAAAAGTAATTGAGGACTTCTAAAATATATACCTAAGAGAAGTTCTAACAGTCGTCTCAACTGCAACAAAAAAAGCCAAAATACAATGGAATGGTTGTTATGCTGAGATAAAACTATGATTAAGACAGAATGTTATACTCAACTAAACTGTCATTGAAGAACAAAGGTCAAAGAAAGACATTTTCAGAGAAACAAAAATTAAATCCACTGTTTGCACAGTCTCACTGAAAGAGCTGCAAAGTATATAATTCAGTAAGAAGTAAACTGAATCCAGAATGGGATAAGATGCAAGAAGGAGTGATGATTAAAAAATTTATAAACATATGGGAAAATCTAAAATGTTGATATTGTGAAATAACTATAAAAATATTAATGTCATGGATATAAAAATAAGGCAAAACTAAAATATTGATCCAAAGCAATGTAAAAGAAGAGTAGAGAGGATCAGAAAAGAATCCATCTATTGCCCTTGTATTGCTCTAGAATAGCGATATTTAATTTTATTTTAACTTCGTTAAGCAAGATACGAATGTTAACAATTTAAAGGAAAAATCACTAAAGGAATAGATCCTAGAGCTTCCAAACCAGTAGCAATAAAGAAGAAACCTTAATCAATACGAAAGAAGAAGTAAAGAATTTAAAAAGAAGAAAGTGTAGAAGTAGCATAGAATAGAAAGCACAAAACAGGCTAGAAATAAGTCCAAATAATGGTGTTTCTGCCATAATATAACATATGTTCTTGAAATATCTTGCATCCTATGAAACCAGACACTAAAAGTTAGGTAGCCTAAGGGAAAAATAGGGTGGGGAAAGATTATAATATTTAGTCATAGTTTAAGACAGCCAATAATACCCAACCAGAGAGAGAATTATGGAGAGAGGTGAAAGGATTCCATAAAGGTATAATTGCTTAAATCTATATGGCACATTATCTTTAATAAAACTAGCTTGATCTTAATTAAATATCTGATGGCTTATTGTTTATGTCATTCCACTTTTCTCTATTAATATATTTAATGAAATGGACTTTTTCTTCACAGCATTGAGGTCAATCGGGGATGGGAGGAGAAAAATAGAACTCAGAGGACCAAATTGTTCATGCATCTTTTCTGTCTGCAGTGTGAATGTATATATATGTTTCAGCTTTATTGCAGTATAATTGACAACTAAAATTGTAACATGCATCTTTTTTTGGTGAGAAAGATTGTCCCTGAGCTAACATCTGTGCCAATCTTCCTCTATTGTGTATATGAGATGCCACCACAGCATGGCTTGATAGGTGGTGTATAGGTCCACACCTGGGATCTAAACCCGTGAACCACGTGCCACTGAAGCAGAGTGTGTGAACTTAACCACTATGCCACCATGCCGGCCCCAAATACGCATATTTTTTTATTTTTGATGGGGGCACATGCCCAAGTTTATCTTATTTGAAATGCAAGCTCAGGGAGACTGGAAGCAATTGCAGATTGTTCTGTGAAATCAACCATTTCAGAAAGTTCATGTGGACTTTTCATGTTGGGATGAGGGAATGAGGATGCATGTTTGCTTGAGGAAAATAGACAGAATGGTGTTGTATTCAATGAAAAGGAAATATCTTGGAGAAAATAAAATAGTGAGCATGGTTTCAATCAGAGGTGGTGTTCAAAATATCTAACAACCTTTTGGATACCTCACGGAGGATATAGTTCGTACAGGCCATGCAAGGGCATCTCCAAGGGAGCAGGAGCCTATAATGATGGGCCACAGCCTCGGGGACCAGATAGGCACTGGGCATTTGTCCACTGGGTGCCAACACTGTCAATTGGAGTGGCATCTTCCCAGCTGAGGACTGAGCATTCTCTGGCCTGGAGGACACATAAAGATGGGTGCTGGTGCATGGGAGTTGTGGTGGGCTAGCTGGAAGACCAGGGGGCACCAGGTGCCTAAGCAGCAACCGCTTGAGGCTATCTAGACCTGGGGTCGTCAGGTCAGTGTGCGAGGGAGGACTCAAGGGTCTTGGGGTAGCAGCTATTTACCAATTGGCATGGGAGCATTTCTGAACTTAACAACCTAGTTTTGAGATCTTCCTGGTAAAATTGGTTGTTTGCTGGGATTCCTGATCTCCTTGAGGAGATATCAATTAGAACAACGAGCAAAGAAATTGATAAATAGGAGGGCGATGAGATTGTAGGTTGGGGGATAATACATAGAGTCAATCACAGACGTAGAGCCCCCCAAATTTCCTGCAGATGGCAACTTCCCCCAGCGCTTCTCATAGTCCCTGTGTTCTAGAATTAGTTTAAATTGGTTTCTTTGGTTCTTTTCATTTCTTTTCTTTGTTGACAGTTTGACATACCTTGTCACTCCCGAGTTGCTTTGCTCCTACGCAAGATTAAAATTCCCTCCCAGAGAGCAAAAATGCCCACGAACCAAGATAAATCGTAGTTGCAAGCATACGTGTATCTCATTTAGTGTTAGCCTTCAAGAGAGCTGTTCATAAAAAATTGTCTGCAAAATTAATTTATGTAAAGGGATAAATTTCTTTCAGCTGATTACGTGTTCAGAGATAACAGTTTGGAAAATGGGGTCATGATTCTGTGAGTGCTCACTAAAAGATATTTTGCTCCAAACAAAATGTACCACTGCAGAAGAATTCCTAGGTTCGGACAGGCAATGAGAAGCAGTGCTTCTTCTTGTACACTGTGAAATCGGCTAATTTATGTGGTGGAATGGATTTGGATTTGAGCTCTCCAAGTCTTTTTTTTTTGCAAAATATTTGATGTAGGAAATCACCACATACATGTCCCTCTATATTGATGGGGGAAATTAGCATGTCTCTAGCATGCCAGCCTTGTCAAATTAGTTTCCTTTTGGTATCTAAAAGATACTAGGACGATGGTAGGGAATCATAAATTTCAATAGATATGCATTTACATTCCATTTATGGAACATTATGGGCCCCAAATACTGTGGCTGCAAAATGTTTCGCCACCCACTGCAGAGTTAGCCAAACAACCCTTCTCAAATGAAATTGATATTGATGAGTCTAAATAGTAATTTATAACTCAAAAGCAAGAACAACGGCAACAACAAATCTCACCAACCTCAAGACACTCTGATAAGGCACCAAAACAAAGTATCCTTCCTCAAAATTGGGAGAATGTCATCAGCACGAGTAAATGTGCAGAAGGGATTTGCTGCGTTCTTAGGGGAGGCGACAAGGCCTATACAGGAGAAATTTCAAGTCCCCATGAAACTCAGAGAAAGGGTGAATTTAAGTAACCTTATTAAAGTCACCAGTAAACAAATAGCCTTCCATTTAAATGAAAGAATGAAGGCTTTGGCATCACTATTCTTCTTTAGGAACTGAAGAAATGATTACATTTCTGCAGCAGTGCGTTCTTCATCTCTGAGAGCAGCAGTTGACTTTTTCTGAGCATTTCTTATGTTCCAGGCTCAGGAACAACCGTTTTACATGTACTGCCTCATTTACTCCTCGTGGCCACCCTATGAGGCAGATGCCAGTAATATTCCCATTTCAGAAATGAGGAAACAGAGGCTCAGATGTGTTCAGTAACTTGTCCGAGGTAAACTTGTCAGTGAAGGATGCACTCTCAGGCAGTCTGACTCCCAGCTCACGTTCCTAACTTCTAGGCAACACTGCCTTCGGAGGCTCCTGGACCACACTTTGGTAACCATTGACTTAAAATTTGCAGGGATGACTGTGACAGTTGGAAATGGTTGATCCAAGAGTCTGGAAGACAAGATGGTAGGTGGGAGGATCTGACATATTACCTGCCGGGATCAAATTCCAGCGGGCTTTGCCCACTTTCCACTTCAGTAATCCATTCCCATGATCTTGACGCCCTCTGGAAAGAATCTTCTTAAAGCTTAAGCTCCATTATCCCTCTTCTGAGCGTAATCTCCTGGCCTGTCTGTTTTCACGCTCATTTACTGCTAGAACATCTGCTCTGCCACCTCATTAGCCCAGTCCCTTTGCTCCTCTCTTTCTCCCTGGCTTTTTGCCCCTTCCTGGACTCACTTCCTTCTCTTTCCAGTGTAGACTTCACAGCACATCACTTCAACATCCTCCTGCCGCTATCCTCAGTGCCGTCTCCCCCTTGTCTTTCTATCTTGCCGGTCCTACAAAGCCCAGGCTAGGATAAATGCAACCCATGCTCTCTCCATCATTCCACCTGGATTTTTGAGGGCTCCTGAAGAAAACCATCTAATTCTCCAGATTTGCACCATGAAGGGACCACTAGAGTATCAGCAGCAAGGCCCCCACCTCACTACAGTGTGGGTTAAAAAGGTATAGTTTCAGAGCTGAACTGGAAATAAGAAAGGGAAGTCACCAGAAAGAAAGAAAGATGGAATTCAGCATCCAAGCTGATGTTTTGGTGGCCCAAGGACTGGATGGAAACTCCAGATATAGGGGCTAAAGTTTAAAATCCACAACCTAGATAACCTTAGGCTAGGACCACAGGAAGCGAGGACCATCCACTCAAGAGAGATGTCTTTAGGTCTGTGTGAGGTGGGGAGCTGGAATTGGAATCCCAAACTAAAGCTGTCTCCCCAGAAAAGGCTTCCCCTGTTTGTAGGGGTAACTAGAAGCCTCTACCCATGTGTCTAGGATAGAAGCAAACTTGTCCCAGTTGTGGTTTGGGGTGAGGAAAAATAAGTCTGCTGGAGAAATCAAAACCACAAATCTGCGTCATACAAGGTGTGGAGCTCGAATTTATAGTCCCCCGCTGAAGAATTAATGTAAGCCCAGGTGTAGCCAATGCCATGAGGCAAGTAAAAGAAATAAGAGGCAGAACTTTTATAAAGCAAGAATAAATACACTTATGTGCAAAAACAAAAAAAGTAGATGAAACCAAAATCTTTGCCTCGTGCCTCAAACCCACCGTCTACCCCGTCACTTGGCAGATGACCTCGTCTTGTACCACACAGGGAAAAATGAGGCTCTGAGGTTTGAGCTCCCACAACTTCCTGACCTTGTGACCTCAGACTTACGTAAGTCAGCCCCCACCTGTGCCTCCTTTCCTGTGTTGGGGGGCATCCTTTTCCCTTCTTTTACAAACAAACCCTTTTGTCTGTGCTGTTGAGCCTCTTCCCTCCCGTCTCCACTAGACTAAAAAGATATGGCCTCCTCTGATATTTCTTTGTCTTGTTGTTCAACCTGGCTCCTTCCCTTGTAGCCTTTAAAGATAGTTAAGTTGATGGTATCTTAAAAAAAACAACAAAATTATGACAAGCCTTGGCAGACCCCCCAAATCACCTCTAGCTATCACATTTTCAAAAGAACAGACTAAATTTGCTGTATCCATTTCCCACTTCTGAAAGACTTGTAAGCCTGTTTCCATCAGATTTCTCTTCCTATTACTGCTCTGAAATGGCTTTTATCAAAGCGACCAAATGACTTTCTTAACTACTCATTCTAATGGACTCTTTCCAGTCCTCTGGCAGCCACCACTGGATTGCTCATTCAGCTCAAGACCCCTACCTACGCCTTGACTCTGAACTTCCGGGCCCTTGTATAGGTCTGACTGGTCTCTCGACTCTGTCCTTTATTCTCATTCACTCTTGCCTCAGTTCCCTTGGGTCCTAGCCTAGGGCTGTCTACATTCCTCATGACGGCAACAAGGGCTTAGGAATCTGGATATTTTTCTAGGAGAAAGTGTGAAGTCAGGGCAGGCAAAGTTCTGAGATGTAACGTGGTTTAGAACAAGAATATGGTGCTGTCATTAAGGCAGCTTCTAGGGGCAAAGGGAAATTTCTCTGGCCCTTATTACTCACTGATGAATGTATGTTTCCCAGGAGGCAGGAAGTCATTGTAACTCATGGGTCACTGGACTTTTCAGCTGGAACCACTGCAGACTAATTATTGATGATTGATTTGGTGTTAGGACATTTTAAAACCCAAGGAGAAGGGACAGGGGGTGGGCACAAATGATTAAGACTGGATTTTCTGCCAGCCGGGAGGAACTAGGGCTCAGAGTTCAATTTAGATTGACTTACAGACAATAAAGAAATGTGGCCTTTCTTGCACAGTTAACTTTGTTAGCTGAGATCCACACCTGCTTCCTATTAAAAATGTCCAATAAACGGGAATATCCGTAGTTATCTAGCTCCCTGAGTCTGGCACAGCACGCTGCAGAACTCTCAGCTGTTGAAGCAGAAATGGTCTGATGCACTGGATTTCCAGGATGGATGAGATCACTTTTGACTGCAGAGCAAGCCGAAAAATAAAGATCCTTGTGCCAAGAAGGCGAACTTGTCAGGTTATTTGACCTGAAGAAGAGCACTTAAGGGACTTGTGAATTGCAATGGGCAGAGGCTGAGAAGGAAAGACATTGGCCATTAGAAGCACTGAAATAAATTTATTCTAAGCAAAATTTCTGCCCAAATGCATTAACTAACTGCGAGAACAAAATTTGAAATTTCAGCTCGTTATCATTCTAGTTTTGGCAGCATGATTTTCCCTGAGGCTTTTAATTCTTTCCTTGGAGTCCTCTGTATTAACTTTGAATCTTTGATGTGTTTTCAAATGTTGGCTTAAAGTGTCACAGTTTTTTATTTTCTTTAGGTGAGTAAATTGGCTGTCTGGATGTATCCTACTTAATATACAAATGCATGTTTTCATGTAAATAAAATAAAGTTCCACAGGAAGCTGTTCATGATATCAGGTGTCACAGGAAAGTCATACATATTTATTTACTCTCAGAGTTCTGGCTTCTTGCTTACATTACTGTTAAATAATTTACTTATACCATTACCTTGTTAGTAGTGGGACTAAATGTCCCAAAGCATTCCTTTTCTTATTTTCCTTGTCCCCCAGTATCACATACAAACAAATTCAAAAAAGAAAACTCTGTTGATGTATATACAGAAAGGATTTTTCTAGCCCTAAATCTCAGTGACAAAGAATCCTCCTCTATACTTTCATTCTACCCACCTGAGTCTTTTGCCTTCCTAACCCCCTCCTCTGGACCCCCCGAGCCTTTATTGTGAACAGCCTTCCTTTATTTTCAGGCAATGACAGAACCGAAAGTCTGGAAGGTACTTTAGAGCCTTGCTACTCAAAGTGTGGATTGTTTTGCCCCATCTCTGTTAATAACCTTGAATCTCCATCTCTAGTCTGAATCAGCCATGCCCTAAAGCATGCCAGGTATGATTTTGCAATAGCTTTTTGGATATCTCTGTGTGGATGTCAGCTAGTATATGACAGTCAACATGCTTAAAACCCACAGACATGGCAGCACACAACTAACTCAACATTACCCTCTTCACGTGCTTCCTTTTCTCTATTCCATTTTTCATTAATGACATTACCCTCTCCTTGGTCATCACAACAGGACATGGAAAGAGCATTATAACACTTCTCTCTCTCAGTACTAGCCCCCAATTTAATCAGCCCATACATCCTGCCAACTGAATTTCCATCAGGCCCTGGGCATGGATCCCTTCTCCTACTCATTATTACTGTTCTGATTTACATTTTCATTGTCTCTTGCCTTGCCTAGTGCCAACTCTAACTTATCTCTTTGCCATCTCCAGCTTCTCTTCCCTCTAAGTTATTTGTACTATTTATTGCTGCATAACAAATTATCCCCAAGTGTAACAGCTTAAAATGACAGACTCACAGTTTCTGTAGGTCAGAAGCCCAGGGCAGCTTAGTTGGGTGGTTCTGGATCTGGAGCTCTCACGAGGCTGCAATGAAGGTGTTATCCAGGGCTACAGTCTTCTGAGGCTTGGTTGAGCAATGATCTGCTTCGAGGCTGACTCACAGGATTTTTAGCAGGCCTCAGTTTCTTAGCACACAGAAGCTGGCTTCTCCACAGAGATCGATCCAAGAGAGAGTGAGAGAGAGAGAGCACCTTCCCCAGTTGGAAGTTGCAGCCTTTTTATAACGTAATCTTGAAAGTGACATCCATCACTTCTGCCACATTTCATTTCATATCATCAGAAGAGAGTCACTAAATACAGTCCACAGTCAAGGGGAGGGGAATTAAGTTCCATCTCTTGAGGAAGAGAGTACTGAAGAATTTGTGGATGTATCTTTAAAGTCACCACAATTTATCCTCTGGCCACAAATTATCTTCCTCACACATGCAAAACCCATATCAAAGAATTTGTGGTTATATCTTCAAAACTATCACCCCGTCATACACTTCGCGGAGACTGGGATCTTAAGACATGTTTTTGTTCTAAATATTTTTACTGACTACTTTACATATACAGGAGGGCGCAAACTCCCCAGGTCCTCCACCATCTGGCCCTAATTACATATTTTCCACCACTTGCTTATGAATCCTGCATGCAAACTAAATGATTCACCATTTCCTAATCACACCCTAAATCTACCATTCTCTGTACCTTCATGGATGCTGTTTCCCAGACTGGAAGGTGATCCCTTATCTCTTTCTTTTCAAATTCTCTACAAAATTTTAGCCTTACTTCCTTCATAAAGTGTGGCTGCTCCTCTAAAATATAATGTATCCATTCTATTTGTAATTCTATTTGTAAATTCCTAGAGGACAGGAATCACACCTTGTTCATCTTTATATCCCTCAAAATAGGAAGCAGATTTCATTGTATCCAACAGATGTTCAACAAATGTCGAGATAAATTATATGAAGATAGCACCTCTCATTTTTAGGTGAAACAAACACTTTGAGTTGTTTGTGTCCATGTGGTACGCCAATACCATGATAGCATTTTATTTGTTGCATACAATCTGTCTTTCAAAGACACTACGCCAAAATTGCTATGTGGGGCCCCCTGACAGAATTGGTGGTAGAATTTCCAAATTATATCAACATCTTCACAGTACCAGCCTTCTGCTGCTGTGTTGAGGGCCAAGAAAAGCTCATTTACGAACATGTTCATATACTACATATATCCCACAGAGTGGGAATGGTGGAGCTGTACAGCTAGGCTGTCTTTAGCTGTGCTACGGTGGGACACCTCCTGCTTAATTTCTGAGCTCTTTTGTCCCTCCTACCTGCTTTCCTACCCCCTTCCCTCCCTTCCTCTTTCTCTCCCTCTCTCCTTCCCTTCCTTCCTTTTTCTTCCTTCCTTCCTTTCTTTCTTCTTCCTGCCTTTGTTTCTTCCTTTCATTATCCACATCGCTTTCTCATCTTGTTCTTTTCTCCCAACACTGTGAGATTGTTATATGGGCATTCTGATGGGATTCCTGTCCTTTAAATTTAGTCAAATGGAAGTTGTCTCTTTGTTAACACCTTTATTGAGGTATAATTTACACTCTGTAAAATTCATTCATGTTAAGTGTACAACTCAATGATTTTTAGTAAATTTACAGGGTTGTACAACCAGCACCACACATTTCCATGAGCCCAAGAAGATCTCCTGTGCTGATTGAATTTTTTAAAAACTTTTGTACCTTTTTCCTCTTCTTGTAAAAACAATGCAATGTCACTTCAGACAATTTGGAAAATCTGTAAAAGCAGAAAGAAGAAAATAAAAATTATCTTCATTCCACAACCTACAAATAGTCATTGTTATTTTGGCATGTATTTAATCCCTCTCTCTACTTATCTACCTTTTTATTTATATCATAGAAGGGATGGTACTATTTAGGGGAATGTTGGGAAGTTGATTAGATCTGGGGACACAGCTGCTACATATTAATAATTTAAAAATAGCAAAGAAGATCTCTTTTTATCTTATTGATTTTAAAGAACTTGACTTGAATTTTCGACTTTTAAACTACCACATTAGATATCTATTTATGCGTGAGGGTAGGAAGCCAATCAAGGCAATGACTAGGCCATTAGGTACAGGGATTGAGATGGGGTTTTACTTTGCCTGTGTGTGGGGGTGCGGGTGGTGATGAGGGAAGAAGATGCAGTGATTGTGGCCTACAGGCCTCCTGGAAGGCCCTGAATGCAGAAGTCATACGGTGGGGTGGTGGGAGAGATGTGACATGAGAAAATCAGAAGAAATTTTGCAAGGAAAAAGTAAGTTGGGCTCCAAGGGCCTGCCCCCAAACTGCGAGCTATTGGGGCTCTGCAAAGTTTCTTTGAAATGGGAAAATGGAGGGAAAGCTGAATTAAAAAAGGAACTGCTTGTGATGATGCAGAAGGGAATTAGCATGTCAAGACATTTCTGATTAGCTTTGTTGAGTACTTTGTCCAGAGTAGGAGTCAACACATGTACCAGTAAATGGGGACTATGAGTGACAGAGCCAAGATGTGGAATTGGATGATCAAAGTGGATGTGGGGCTGTGGAATTCTCTACCCCTGGCTGGGAAGTTGGCAGTTTCTGCTTTGTGTTCGCAAAGAAGTTAGTTAAATTGTTTCTCATAGCATCTTGGGACTCAAGATCTCATTTGTACTGAGGCTGAAGCTTTGGGGAATTGGTAGAAAAACAAGCCAGGGTGTTGGAATATGCTGGCAACCTTTTGTGGTCTCCAATAGTTCTAACAACAAAGGGAAAAGCACCTCAACTTTGAAATAAAAGCTCTTTTGAAACTTTGCTATTAAAGGTCCTTCTGCCTGCAGCCAGTGATCCAAGTTATCTGAGAGTCAAGATAACACGACCCATGCAAGATTGGAAAAGGTGAATTCTCTGTTAGAGGCTAAAGTGAAAACAGAGAGGCAGGAAACAAGTAGGTAATGAACTTGGGGCCTGGAAAACACTCCATATTCCTGTCCTTCCTGGGCATCTTCTGTAGTGCGTTTCCTGCCTGAAGGATTTTGAACATGCAGCCTGGTGATACAGAGTAGCTGTGCCTGCTTAATCCTGCTGCTGTTTTGCATTTCTCTGATCAGAGGGCAAGATGGAAGCCACTAAGCTGAAGGCTGGAGGCATGGAGATTTGTTCCTGAAAAACAGTAACTCTTAGGTTAGGATCTAGATTCATGGGCTATGACTTGACAAGATCTCTGACTTTGGTTCTTGGAGAATTGACTGAATCAACATAAGCAGAAACTTATCAAGCTTTTAAGATTGTATTCAGGAAAACCCCTACGTTCAGTGGGCAAAGGTCTGTGAGCTCCTGCTTAACCTAAAAGGTTATTTTCAGGCTCTCAACCTGCAACAATGGGGATCAAACTGCTAAAAGGTGCAGTCCTGTAAGAGGAGACTCCCCCGCCAATGCCCATCTCAGGTGCAGATATGGAGGACTCATTGTGAGGGGCTCCTCCCAGAGTGCAAGACCAGGGACAGCTGGTTTTCCTCGGCAGGAAGTTGTTGATGTTCCTCTCAATAGGATATATTGCTCATGATCATTGTTCTTTTTCTTTCCTTTCCATTTTTCAAAAATGGGAGTTGTTTTTCTAACAGTGGGCCACTTTTCCACTCTTCTCTCCTCCCAGCCTTTGTACCCTGGGTCTGCTGGAGTGGTCAAAATTGACTATAGTGGAGCCATTTGAAAACGGAGTCGGAGCTGCCTTTCCAGAGAAACTGCCTTGCTATCTTGAAACTTGGACTGGGCCAAACCTTTGGACTGGGCTAAAAGGGCAATTGTTTTACAAGCAATTGTTTGAGAAGTCACCAGGAAACGAACGTCCTGATCACAAAGACTGAGGATTGTGGACTTTCCGAAAATAGAATCAACAATCAATGTTTAGCCAAGACTAGCTCTCTGCCTCCAACTCCAATTAACATTCTTCGTAATACAACCTCCCTTCTTTGACTTTAAATGCCCCTGACTCTTACTCCCTAGCAGGATACTATTTGGGTTTCTGCCTGAATCTGTGCTCCCCAGATTACAATTCTTTGATCCCAAGTAAACGCTTTGCCTCTTAAACTGGTTTCTGTTTTTGTAAGTTGACAAGGTGGTTAAATAATCTATCCATAGACTTCCAGACAGACAGGAGCGACATTTAGAATTGTTTGGGAGATAGCACCCAGATATCTTGAGTATAATAAGTTAATGAGACTTAGCAGTGGGGTATATCCTTTTGGGAAGGGGGTGAGTGCAATTTTGGGGGTATGTCGAATAGTTGCATGATGTTGGGAGGATACATTTTTAAAACTGTGTGTATGAAAAGAAAGGTGTATAGATGCTAGGAAGTCAAGATGTGGACTGTAGCGAGTCCTGATGCCATCGGTCGATATAACTGTGTCTGAAGCTAGAATTCCTTTCCTCTACTTTTCAATGAATTAAGCCAATAATTTCTGTTTTTAATATAAATGAGTTTGAGTTGGTTTTATCATCACTTGCAAGCAGAAACATCCTGACTTGTAGAACACATATGTATTTAATAAATATTATCTCAAAGTCTTATACGTAGACAATTTATAAGGGAAAATGGTATTAGCAACTAAGAAAGTAGACATATGTTTATGAGTAGGTCAACTTATTTTCTAGACTATAAACTATTTTTTACAATTTTATCCTTTGAGGAGAGTGGATATTTCTTGCCATGTTTGCATCCAAGCATCTGATTAAATTAATTCATGGATAATGTATTTTTCAGATTTTAGTTAATGGCCATGACCATCTGTGGGTTTTAAACATAAGGGGATTAGATAATTTGTTATGCTAGTTTAGAAATTATATTGCATTATTAGTAAATACATTTCGGGGTTGCAATCCAATCTTCATGATCATTTAAACTTGTTGGACATAGCAGATTAGATCCTTGGCCAAGGAAATTTCACAAATAGTTCCCTAAGCTGTGAACCTTGCCTATACAATTCACAGATGTCTAAAGATATTTGAATGATGTATTAATACTGACAGAAAGACAATTTCACTCATAATTATGAGAGAATAATTTCATTCATAATTAAATTAACATTTTCTGATAAGACATTAAATATTAATTCTCTGATCAGGCATTGGAGACTTTGCTCCACACTATAGACCATTTCATTGCAGGTGAAATCTGAAATGGAAGAGATTAAGTCACCTGGCCTATTCAGTAAAATTCACTATTCGTGGTATTATTTTCAAAGAGCTCCTCCAGTACCTTGCTTGGTATTTTCCCAGACTTCCAAAATTTTTACGTTGTTTTCTCCTCTCCTTTCCTCTCACTTAAAAAAAAAAAAAATCCCTTCTCGGTAGTTTTAGTGTAGTTTGGGGAAGGAACAAAGTTGGATGTGTTTTTAATCTGTCCTTCTAACTTGGAAGGTACTGTTATATATTTAAAGTGTCTGGCCGAGAATGGGTGCGCGATAAATGGGAGCTATTACATTGTGAGGTGGTGTGGTGGAGCGCTAGGAATCAATGAAGGCGTTTCATTCATTCCTATGCATGAGACTGGACTTTTAATAAACTTGGATGAGCCTATTCTATCTGGCACATGCAAAATGCACACCTTTCTTATGTTTTAATGAATTTTTGGATTCTTTGTTTCCTCTTCCTTTTGTAATGAGTATTCAATTTGAAGATTCTGAGCTTATCTTGTGCGAAATACAAGAAAACAGGATCTCCTCAAGCATTGCAGGAGGATCTCTGTGGCATCAGACCTGGTCCCTGCCGCTGCTTATGTTTAGTCTCAGTAGATCCCTCATCATAGTTGTATATTTGCATATTATTTCAAATTCCCTTTCTCTCTACTTTTGTTATACTGAATTAATTTCCTCATTGTGGCTTTGTGCCATGATACAGTATTCCCCGTGGAGCTGGAGGAGGCCTCAGTTTTGGTGGACACTAAATAATGTCAAATTCTGTAGACGTTAAGCATCTTGCAAATGCACGGCCCTGCAGAGGTATCAGCAGGGAGACGTGAGCTCTGTTCTCTGTCTGGCATCTAAAATTTAATAGAAAGGATAAGGCAAAATGCACAGGTGACTAAAATAAAACTGAAGATAGCAAAATACATACCGCTATACAAAGTGCTTACTCCGCAAGTCACTCTTCTAAGCACTTTAAAAATAATTTATTAGAACTTTAAGCAATTATTATTATCTTCATTTTCATACAGGGAAACCGAGCCACATAGAGGTTAAGTAATTTGTCCAAGTTACAAAAGTAATAAGTGACAGATCTGGGGTTGATCCCAGAGAATCCAGTTCCAGAATCAGCATGCTACCCTACCTGTGTTAAGCCAAGTGCTACGTGTCTATTCAGATGAGTGAGCGATCCCGTGTGCATATGCATGACTGCGCGCACACGTGTGTGCACTCGTGTGTGTGCAGGAACAGAATGGGATTTAAAGAGGATGTGGCATTTGAGCTCTATCTTTCTGGTTTCATGTGTTTCTATGTTCAGTTCATTACATCTTGATCTTTTCTTGCCATTCCAATTATACTCTGCTTGAAACACTTCAAAACTCCTGGACCTCTGATTTCTCCCATTAACTACCCCAGTCTAATCAGGTCAGAACTTTATGACTTCAGACAAAAGCCTTTGCAAAATTTCCAGGGCAAAGTAAAGGTACATTTTGTTCTTTAGAAAGGTTATAGGATTTCAGACAGAACAGAATGAAAGTCACAGAGTCTATGACCACACATTCTAGAGTTGGTTTTATGATGGAAATTATCAGACCAATTCATCACTGTATCCAATTGATTCCAGTGTCCAAAATCACTTTAGCTCTGATTTTTGAGGTCGAGTGAATAAAGATAGAGTGTGCATGATGTATATGTCTCTGTGTTGGATAATGAGTGAAGTGAGGATTCCTGCTGGGGCCTAAGCTGCAGCTGGTCCTGCAATTCACATATACCTGGGAAGAGATGATTAATGGGGCATCAAGGGTCTGTAGGCAGGAGGGTTTGGGGAGGAATAAGAACAAGGGAGCTCAGGGATGATTATGGGAAAAGACTTCGGAGAAGACAACACGCTCCTGTCTTGGAGACGCTCTCCAAAATGGCCCCCTGGGCTCGTGGTTAAGGTCTGTGCTTGGAGGAGCTGCAGGCAGCAGATGCCAGAAGGGTTTTTCCACAGAGGGTTTATGTGACTCAGGAGCACAAACAACACCATGTTCATGCCCATGTGACAAAGTGTGGCCAAGGCAGGGAAGAGGACATTCTTTCCCTTTCCTCTGGAGCTCAGTGTGACCTCAGTGTGGTGAGAACCCCAGGGAAGGGCTGGTGACCCTCACTGAGGACAGTGGGCAGGGGGCAGAGCCAGTTCAAGTGGCAGGAACCTAACAGACTTGTTTGCAGCACGTGTGAAACACATTTGGGGATTCCTGAAAACAACTTAGAGGGACCGGGAATGTGGGGATAGGAGAGAGTGAGATGTGGCTCACATTCTGCACAGTACCCATTAGGTAGTGCAGCCCAGGAAATGGGTGATGTAGTGTCTTATCTTTTACAGACTAGCTCTTGAATGAATTCTCTTGTATGAATTCATTGGAGTTCGATGACTCCAATACAAGTTTGCCACTGTTCTAAATTCATGGGATAGGCTGTTTTCTTATTGTGGGTCCTCCCAAGAAGAAGACCTTGAGACAAAGATTCTTTGGCAAATAGTTCATTGGTGAGTTAGCTCTGAGAAACACTGGTAGGAAGTGGGGAAGTGTGATGGGGAAAAGAAGGCAGCCAATAAAAGGTGGGTTATTAAGCCAGTTACTACTGTGGGCAACTGAGGTGCAATCTTACTGGGGGAACCCTGGGAAACAACATAGAACACACACCTCAGAGTCACCTCTCCTGAGAGGCAAGGGAGCTCGGGTATTCATCCACTGACTCTTGTCAGTCATTGGTGGAGGGTTATTCCCAGGGGGATGTTAATCCTCCAAGAATTCCAGTGGAGAGAGCCACTCTGGCAGCCAGAGAAAGCCCAAGGGCAGAGAATGGTAAATGCTGGCAGTTGGAAGCCAGATTGGTGTGCATGGATATGGTAAGTGTGGGGGATATGGGTGGGGTGCAGACAGCATCTGCTACTATGGCATGGAAGTTCTTCTAGCTTGTTAGTACTGCTGTTTGACATTGTTTTGGTCATGTAATGGATTTCCCTGCTGACCCACACCTCAACACTTCTATGCCTCCTCTGCCCCCACTTCCATTCTGCATGACCCTTCCTCTATGTCTTTCCACTTCACTCTTCATCGCCATTTGGCCTTGGCTTCAGCATCAGAGACCTGTGGAAAGTTATTCCTTTTCTGAGCCTCACTTTTTCTAATGTCTAAGGTAAGAATAACAATATCTTTTTAGGACTATTGTGTGTATTGAGGGATGAGTCAACATATGAAACAGCACGTGTCATGATCTGTGCTCGAGAAGGGCCAATTCTCTTTCTACAGCCATACTTGTTTTAACCTTGGCAAAGCCAAAACTTGAGGAGCTTATATTCCTGGGACCTCCAAAAGCTGAGATGTATAAAGGCTGGGTTTGTCCTCTAAAGGAAAACTATTTATTTTCTTATTTCCTAATATTTTATCTGAGTTAATTTGATTTTCTTTTAAATTTCGATATTTAGTGGAACGATGCAAAACATACTTCACTGATATCTAAGCATATTGCCTTTATTTTGCTGTCTTTCATCACTTAGTTTATCCCACACATAGGATAGGAAATGGGGACTCAGCTTTATGGAGCCACAGCTGTGCTTTGCCCTAACTTAGGCCAGTCTCAGTGCCATTTATTGCCTCAGGAGACTGTAGTCTTGTATATTCCTGGCATTTTGTGTCTTGTGGTGTCTATGTTGGCATTTGATTGGATGGAGCTTTTTGCTCTCAATTATTTAGGATGGAGGGAGGGAAAAGCAAAAGGGAGAAAGGAGAGGGGAGAAAGGAGAGGATGGAGAGCTGCTATTGTTGGCTTCTGAGGAGCTGGTAATTACTACAATGACATTTTCCTATATGTGCCCATGCTGTACGTGCCTACAAAGTCCTTTTACATACACTTTACAATTTAATCCTCATAACTATCTCATAAATGAGCAGGAAGAAAAGGATCTATCAAGAACAGGTTTGCACTAATCCTTTAGAGGAGGCAATATGAAGAAAAGGAGAGTCAGAGAAAAATAGGGTGCATGTTCCAAGGCAGTAAAGTCATTCCTGTTGTTTGCTTAGAGAAGAAAGCCTGTGCCCAGTGGGGTTTACGCGAAGGTCTTCATTGCTTCTTATGCTGGTGCGGTGAAGTGGTAATACTAACATTTGAGCCAGTCCTGGCCCTGGCAGTTCTTAGATGAGTCATTTTGAGAAAGGCCTTTGATTGCCATAAGCCCTGGTTTCCTCACCTATAAAACGGAGATAAAAATACTTGCATGATATGCCACCACCTGGGGTGTTTGTAAGAATTTAACAAAATGCATACAAAAGCACTGTGCAAGCTGTAAAATACTGTACATGATACTACACGCTGATACTTCCCTGATAATGAGGAGATGATCCTGTAGAATCAAGAGTATATGAAACAGCAAACTAAGAGTTGGCTTGTTAACATTGTTGGGGATGCAAAGTTTGCTTATTTGGAATTTTAAGACTTGTCTGGTAAAAGATTGTTTGATTGTTTGTTTGTCTTTAAAAGTAAGATGACAACACTGATTTATTGCCCAATACTTGTGTTGACTGTGGAGGGGTAAAATAAGGATATTTTGGAGGCCCTTCATTCAGGTATTTTGGATAAAGTACTGCTTACACAATATAGAATTATTATGAGTTTTCCAGATAATGGCAGGAACCTCCATTGTGTTGGGTTTCTGGGTTTTGAAAGATCCAGGTTCAAGTCCACATTCAGCTGCATAGTAGTTGTGTGACCCAGGACTAGCTCTTCTGTTTTTTCATTTGTAAAAAAGGCTAAAAGTTTTCCTAGGAATCATTGTGAGGATCAAAGGAAACACTGGGTAAGAAAATTTGATACTGGCTCAACAAAAAGTTGACATATGGGAAGCCGTATTATAGGAAAGAAGCCATATTGTAACTTTGAATGACCTCTGATTAACCCAGCTGGATAGGCTCTGGCTTATATATAGTTTAGGTGATTAATAACCACCCTCTAGGAGATCCACATACTCTGTAGAGTTTATGGCCCCTGCTTGCATGTGTACCTCCCAGCTGTGATAAGATGATAACTTTGCTCTTTTGAGTTCCTTAGGAATGTAACGACCCCTGGACAGAAGTTCTTTACTAGTACCCATCATTGATGACAGCTGAAAGGTCTGGAGTGGCGACTCCTGGTCTGCAATGCCAGACGGTCAAGATTCCTGACCCCCTCTTCTATGGCCCACTAGCCCTGTATAACTGATTCAAGATTCTGTAACCCTTTAAGATGGTTCTTTAGGATGATAGTCTGCCATCTTCTGATCAGCTAGCTCATCACTGAATAAACTCCTTTCTCTATCACCTTTTTGATTCTTGATGGATTGGCTTTTGTCTTGCGGCGAGCAGATCATACCCTTTGCTTAGTAAACAAATTCTCTGAAAACTATAAACAGCTCCATAAATAACAAGGTGATATAATTATTATCATTGCTCATGTTTAAAGAAATGAAATCAACAGGCAAATACTCAATGACACAAGTTACAGAAAGTCAAGCTAGAAGTTAGTGAAGTGTAGTCAATATGGAGACACAGATTGCTTTTTGACAATGATTTCTTTCCATATGGTTTTGGTATGGGATGCTTATGGGTGATAAATGGGAAACTATGCATATGTGATGCATGTGCACAAGTTTATTTCAAGATTCATAACTTGCCTTGCTGGCAAGTTATGAACTTCTAAGAGCTTCATTTCAACCTGTTCAGTATATTGCCTGTTTCAGACTTACAAGACTGAATAAGTCTGATTCAGTCTCTAATAACTCTATAAGACAGCCATAGGGCTAACTGAACCCCAGGCGTCAGAGGGTGTAGGAGTCATAACTCTGCAGAAGGGGGTCACTGGGACAGGACTGGATGGCTATCCAGGCCAGGTCTTCACAGGACACTCTTAATGTGGTGAATTTGCCACAACCCATGTTCTGGGTGTCAGCATTGTAACATATGAAATCCAAGTGTGTCAACTTAAAGAGAGTAGACCTTTCTCTTTGGAGTGGAGTCACATTATCCCTACTCATCACCTGAAATTTAAGGTGATGAAATTGGCATCACCTAAATGACAATTAATTAATTTTCAACGAGAAATATAGTTACCAAGAAGCTCAGAGTTTTCTAGGTAACATATGAGAAGCCAAATTACAATCAGAAAATTGCTTGATAAGCTTGATATCCAAACAGGTATCAAGAGTCATCTGATTGGAATATGAAAGAGTTTATCAGTCAAGTTTCTTGGGTGCAGGCAACAAAATTCTGTGTTAACTCACTTAAGCAGAAAAGGAATTCTTTTGAAGTTCTTGGGTAGCTCATAGAAATTATGGGTAGGCTGGAAAACCAGGTTAAGAAAACAGTGGGAACCAAGAGGCTATGAATGGAGAACGTGGCAGAGCATGCTACAGTCTGTTTGGTGTACCTTGCTGTCCCGACTCTGGGCAGTTGATGCTGCTGCTACCTGTGGACTCTCAATGCTGATACTACTGCTGGTCTTTCGAAAATGCTCACACCACCAAGTATAGCTTCTCAACCATCTCTGCATCTTTGTTTCTCTCCTTCAAGATCTAAAGACCCAGATAGGAGCATCTGATTGCTGAACTTAGGTCACGTGCATCTATACAACTAGCAGAATGCTAGGAGAGGGAATACATGGCCCTAGATCTGTTCTTCTCAAAGTGTAGTCTGCAGACTGGTGCCAGGCTATGGACTAATTGTTTTTATTTTGTGATGAGGTAAAGACTTTGTGCTACAATGTAAATGAATTTACTGCCTTCTCTATTAAGAAAACTGTGCTTTGGAAAAAGTGTCAGCTTAATTAAAGTGTGCTACTTAAACAGAGCAGCACTTCTCTAGACTTCATGGCGGGAGGCTAGGACCTGCCATTAGAGGACTCTCCACAAAAGCAAGGATATTTGGAAGTTGTGTAGTCAAAAAACAACAAGTGTTCACCACAAATAAGATCAGGCTGAGTAAGCCTGATGCCTGCTGCTCCACCATAGAGACATGTCTGCCATCAGGAATGTGTGACTTATGCGGATCTAGACATACTCTCACCTGGCCGGTGCTTGGTTGGGCATGATGATATTGACACTGGTGCTACTTTCTTCTCCACAGGATGGGTAGCTAGCTATCCTCTTGGGAAGGGAAAGGTGGAGGGGACAGTCTTATGTCCATCTAAGTTGGCTGGTTGAGACTCCTAACAGTGATGGTATACTAATGACTCTCAGATGACTGTGGAGTGGGGTCATCATCTGTCCATTCCAAGCCCTGCCCTTTTCTTTCTTCCTCAAGCCAAATACTCACAGCACCCTGTTGGAGATGTGAGCAGTTCTTTACTCAGGGAGTGATTCAGGAAATGATCCCAATGTATAGAGTTGAGGAGTGGTATGAGAAGAGGAGGCATTGAATCAAGTATTATGACTTTGGTTTGTCTCCCTTAGTCCTTTGTATTATGCATAGAGGCAAAATCCTCGCTGTCTAAGCCATTGGAGTAAGGCTCATGTAGATGTCCCCTTGTTCTTTAATTCTTCCACCTCTTAATTCTTCCACTTCTTCTTAATTCTTCTCTCCTTGAAAGCTTCCCCATTGAGTGCCCCCTTCCAGTGTCTCTTCAGGGATTGCTAAACCCTCCCTGTACAAGAATAAAATCCCTCTCTTCCTGAGACTTTTGAATTCAGACTTCCCAGTAGTCTTCTGGACTTGAAGAGCTTTTTCCTCTACTTTAGCTGGTACTAGAGTATGGGAAGCTCTGTTCCTGTGAATGGGGTGGGGAAAAGTTGGCAAGCTGCAGATGACTTCCCTCTTAGGTTCTTGAAAATTGAATATCACTCACCAACTAGGTCATTAGTTGCCTTCCAAAGACTACTTAAAAATTGCATAGTAGCATCAACATGGCTTTGGAGCTATTCTTTAATATGCTAATGTTGTATTCATTGCATACACATCTTGAGTTTCAGTATGCAACCTCCTCATGATAATGGGCAATGAATGGCACCACAGTGAAGTCGTTCATCTCCCAAGTTCAGTGTTCTTCCTGTCTGTAACTCTGATGATGGAGGAAGGGAATGTGGGGGAGAACTTTTAGTTCAATCTACCTTATCCTCCCACTCCCTCTATAGCTAACAGAACTCCATTTCGCATAGATAGATCAGCCTTCAATCAGGTTATAGACACATCTTGTAGTCTCAGAGTAGTTGTGCACCACTAAGGTAACCTATAATGTTTTGATATTATAGATTATCTAAGCTGTTTACCATGTATCTCACCTAAGTAGAAAGGATCATTATACATTTGTCCATTTTAATTTGAAAAGCTCTGAAAAATACACATTTAATGCTATAGACTTGCACAAAATAAAGGAAAAAAAGAAGAAAGGAAGGGATAAAGAAAGAAAGAAAGAAAATGAAGGTAGGAAGAAAAGAAAAAGAGAGGAAAAAATAAATCCAGAGAGTAAAAGACGATTTCTGTATCTTTTCAAATGTTATGTGGTGGATAGGTTAAAATAACTGGAATTTTCTGGAGTAATTACTTGCAATACAATAGTTAATATCCTGCATCTGTTGACAGACTCATGCCATAATTATTCATTTTTCCTCTGAGGGAAAGAACCGGAGATCTGTTAACTTTAGTCACATTAGTGCAGCCTCCTTCCAAAGGGATCTGCATTGGCGAAGGAAAGAATATTTTTCCTCAGGCAATCTGAAGACAAATATGTTTTGGGCATTCATTGATTCCACTGGAAAGTGATCTTCTTTAGCTTCTATATCCCATAACCCCAGATTGAATGGGCTTGATTTCACTGAGCTGATCTGTTTTAGTGTTATGAAAATGAAAGTGTAGTAAGCGAGTACAAGAGAAAGGGAAACTAAAGGAGAGTGGGATGGAGGAGAAACGGACAGCGCAGGAGAGGAGGAGAGAGGGACATACACCACCATCACATCTGATGGGGAGAAGGGGGCAGGTAGGACTCCACCTTGAAGTGGTACAAAAGTTCTCTGATGTTTCACATTTATGGGACAAAAATTAATGTGTCAATCAGCAAACATTTTAATGAATATTGTGCATAAAGAATGTGGGGGTAATTGGAGATGTTAAAATATAGATGCATGCAAAATTATAATAAAATATTCTGTATGGTAAGTGCTAAAGGCTGAGTAGAAACAAGAAGACCTTTAAGTGGTTAGTAAAGGCACCTCGGAGGAGTTAGACCTTGGTTAGACATTGAAGGATGGGCTGGGAATGTGAAGAACTGTGAAGGGTCTGAGGTTTTACCCTACTTGCAAGCTAACAAGTTAGCAAGCCACAGTTTCCTGGGTGCTGGCAGAAGACATAAGACCCCAGGGTCAGAGACAAAAAGGACTTTATTGCTCACAGCACTGCAAGCAGAATGAGCCAGAATTTTTTTTCTTATTTTTGAAAGAGAAATTTATAGAAGGAATAACAGAGGAAAATTCTGTAAAGATACCAGGAAGTACAACTTGTTCGTGACACAGTAGAAAGTAAGAATCCAAATTGGGTTTTGACACAGCAGATGTGGCCCAGAAGTAGGGCTGGCTGCACACACCATTATCTCTAAGAGGAGAGCTGGCTTCCGGTTCATTCCTTATTCTTTTTCCATGACTCGCTCCTGCTAGCCTTGGTCTCTGATATCTATAGGAAGCCCTAGTTCAGCCGCTAAATGAAACACAGTGAGTGAGGGGTTATTGACCAAGGGTCTGTTTTCTTTCAGGGTCACCTTCTCCTAGGCCTGTGCCTTCCAATACTGTAGCCATGAGCTACATGAGGCTATTGAGCTCTTGAAATGTGGCTAGTCTGGATTGAAATGTGCTGTAAGTGCAAAATACACACTGGATTTCAAAGAAAAAAGAAAAACATCTCATTAATAATTTTTATATTGAGTACATGTTGAAATAACATTTTGGACATATTATTTAAATAAAATACACTATTAAAATTAATTTCATGTTTCTTTTTACTTTCATTAATATGTGGCTACAAGAAATTTTAAGTTACATATGAGGCTCGCATTTGGGGCACCGATTATATTTCTACTGGACAGTGTGGTTCAGGTACATTTGAGAGAGAGGGGAGGCTCCGTGGGATCCCCCTTGTTATTCTCCAAGGGCTGTGTGACTTCCTGTGCCGTCATGGATCACAGCTGGGCATGGCCTGGGCCACTGACCTGCATTAAACTGCAGTCCTCCTTGATGTGCTCCCCCTGCTGCCTCTAACCATAGTGTCCTCAGAGGCGAGGAGGGGACTCACCTCCCCTCATGACCCTTTCCCTCATTTCCCTTCAAAGCACCCGCTCACAAAGATTTGTAGATGAATCAGGCTTTCCTGAAGAGTCAAAGAATACTAAAGGGAATTCCAATCTATGAAGAAAGGACTTTTAAACTGTACATTGAATATGCCTTATATCACATGGTCTATGGAAAATGTACTCAGACGTTTAAGCCCTTTACAGGGGATCCCCGTGGGGTTGCAACATAGTCCCTAGTTCTTAATCTTGCTCTCCTGACCTTGAGTCTTTACTCACCAGGGAGACTACTTCCTTCTATGAAACTTCAGTGAAATTCTACCATCTACTCAGAGGGTGGTCTTATCCAAGGATATCCCTTCCAACCCTGTTCTCCACTCCCTTTGAATGCTGGTTCTCTGAAAATCCCACCAAAACAACCTGTTGATAAGACAAAGCTGAGTTTATTCTTACTGTAATAAGGGGTAACATATCTTGACAGTCTTACTAGCTTCCTTAGGGGGAAGGGCTAAATTGGGATATTTATGAGGCTGTAGAGGCCGTTTTAAAATGGGCCTTTTAGGCAGAGATTTGATTAGCACTGGATAAGGATCATGACACAATAGTTTAAGGTTGGTGGACATTGCAGGGGGTGGATTTTGAGATGAATGTTTCAAAGTCTTGGGGAGTAAACAGTAGGTGATGTTGTCTATTGAAAGCTGGATAGTTTGATTTTCATTTAAATAATTTTCTTGAGGAAGGTTTCTGGCAGAAGCAATACAGTTCTTTGTGACTTTTGTCCTCTTAGACAAGGGATTTTTGGAATAATAAAGTCATGTTGATGAAGACAGTGGAACAGTTAAAGTGATGTTAGTAAAGCCAGCTGAATAAGAAAGTCATGTTAATGTAGACCGTAAGCTGTGTGAGGGGCTAGGTGGGGTGGTTCTCACTCCCAGCAGGACATACCCCCAATCTGAGTTATTCAGTTCGCATGGCTCCAGAAGGACAGCCTTGGGCACTCTACGTCTGCAGAATAGTAGAGTAGGGTACAAATTGGCTCACCACACAGACATTGCCTGTCTTAGTTTGGGTTTCCTCTAAACAGACCCAAAGCCAGGATTTGGGTGCAGGTAGTTTATTTGGGAGATGATTCCAGGAAGAGAGACAGAGACAGCGGAAAGTCAATCAAGGGTGCATGAACGAGTGGAATACCACTGTGGGCAACAGAAGCTCGAACTCTCTGAGGTCCTTCTGAGAGGCTGTAGAACAGCCTTCTGAGGAATAGGGATTTGAGGTCTTTAGCCACTCTCATCTCAACACTTCCAGGATGTGTAATGAGCACATTTCTTTAGTGGACAGAGAAGACCCTTAGGGAAGTCTATTGACCTATAAGGGAATTCTCTGCAGGTGACCTCTAGGAAGATCCAAGGGGTATGGGCAGGGCACCTTCAGCATCTGCTACATTGTCCAACAAGGTGCCAGACCTATAGCAAGTGCTTAATAAATGTTTATTGAATGAATGAATAAACACACATCACTTAAGGACAAGCCTCAGATCTCAGACTACAGTCAAAACTTGAAGATGAGGAAGGTAGACTTCTCCTTAACTGTCCCACAACTGTAAGGCTGCTTCTCTCATAACAGAGTTAGCACCTCACGTTATTATGCACCCACCTCCTCTGCCCTCTTAGACTTGCCAAGAATGAGAAAAGGGTGAATCACTGATCCTTTTCGGGTCGACTCCCCTAGCTTCTTGAAAACTGGAAATTAACTTACAAAGGCACAAGGAAGTTCCTAGATGGGAAATATTACCCATCTCCCATCCCTGCTAGTGGGGTTGGGGAGTTGGAGAATAGGCTGACAGGTGTGTTCTCCAATTGCAGAGTTGTTTGTTTTGACATCTTTCTCCCTGGTTTTGGTGCATTTTTACTGAGACTCTCTGAAAACAATGTCTCAACCTAAAGAGGATGGTTACCTTGATGGGAATGTCAGAGATGGCAGACCTGTGGATAATTAGGAAGCCAATTTGGGACAAGTTGTGAGGGTGGGGGAGGGAACCACAATTCCTCAAATCGTACTAACAGAGGCCAGATCTGCTGTGTGTGAAGGTCTTGGCGAAAGGCAGTGCCAACATCATAGAGAGAACAGATTTAGGAAGACATGAACTAAATTTGTGTGAGAGGCCGCCTTCGACAACATATAAGACTTTCAGATATGTAGCAAAAGAGAAAAAGGATTATTTAACAAAAGTTTATTGACGATTAACCATATATTAGGTATTGTGCTAATATTATATGCCCAGCTACAGCACAAAAAAGCTGCATTGGAACTGCACTATGATTGTTAGCTAGTTAGTTAGTTAATTAATTAATTTATTATCTGTTACTTTCTTTGGGACTAATTTTGGGGAAACCAAATCTCAGTACACTGTGTATAAAGTAGAAGTGTTACAGGATACTTTTCTCAAAAATGTTAAAATCAGGACTCTTATATAAAATGAACACATATGAAATATCTTATTTATCTCATTAATTACTGAGGGAACCAGTAACATGTTACAGCCAGGTCAAAGGAGAATTCAAAAAATGCACATGTAAAGGCAATCAGGAATGTTTCCAAGAATTTAGAAATGGACACAAAACTGATCAGTATCCACAGGCAACAATCCATTCCATTCCACCAACACAGTTCATTTGCGTTTCGATGGATGTGAATCATTTATATCATTATCATTTTTCTAGAATTTAGGGTTGTAACATAGCTCGGACACTGAAAGGCACAAGCCCCTATAGAATCAGATAACCTGGAAGAGTGCACCAGACGGGACACCCAGAAAATATTTTGGGGGGTCCATTTCAACGTCTTTCACAAGCATTCCTGATGGAAGTAAAGAAATGTTCTCTGAACAGTCTATTAGGAGGCAGAATGTAGATTGCAGACCAGCCAAATTTTCTGAATCAAAAGAAAAACGATTTCTTGTGGCAACACCGCTTGCTACCCAGGAGATAAGTGAAGAGTCATTTGGGACTGCATCTTGTAAGGACAAGAGTACTGATCTCACCTGGGGGAAAGAACAATTGAAAGGAAATTTGATGAAATTTGCCTTGGAGAGAGAAATAGGATCAATTTAATAGGCACTTCAGTTATAAAACATTCAGCTACAGATTTACTACTATTGAGGGAAAAAAAGGAAGTGCATAAAACTTTCTTAATTCAGACTCCCTAAATTAGAGTTCATAATGAATTTTGACATGAAGTGGGATGAAGATTACTTTTATTTTTTATTTTTTAACAGCTGTATTGAGCTATAATTCACATACCACACAATTCATCTATTTAAAGTGCATAATTAATTATTTTTGTTTTATTCACAGGATGTGCAACCATAATCACAATCTAATTTTCATTCCCTCTAAAAGAAACTTGGAACCTATTAGCACTCACTCTCCATTCCCCACCCCACTTGTACCCCCCGGCCCTAAGAAACCACTAATCTACTTTCTGTCTCTGTAGATTTGCCTATTCTGGATATTTCATATAAATGGAACCATATAGTATGTGGTGTTTTGTGCCTGGATTCTTTCACTTAGCATTTAGCATAACGTTGTCAAGGTTCATCTACCAGTACTTCATTCTTTTTATTGCTGAATAATATTCCATGGCATGGATATGATATTATGATTTATAATAAGAAATGTATATTCAGTCTTCGTCCCTGTTTCTGGCACAAAGCTCCTAAAACCCTTGGAATTTCTTAAGTGAAGAGAGGGATAAAGGAGTCTTTTGTTATGTTAATGAGGTGACTTGGAAAGCACCTAAGAATGGGGACTGGTCACCAGAGGAACCAACCATATGATTAGAGGGTTGGAACTTTCAGTCCCATCCCCCTAACCTCTGCGGAGGGGAGAGGGGCTGGAGGTTGAATCAATCGCCAATGGCCAATGATCTAATCAATCATGCCTATGTAATGAAGCCTCCATAAAAACCCAAAAAGACAGAGTTCGGAGAGTTTCCAGGTTGGTGAGCACGTGGAGATTTGGGGAGAATGATGCACCCGGAGAGGGCATGGAAGCTCCGGGCCCTTTCCCTATACCTTGCCCTGTGCATCTCTTCCATCTGGCTGTTCCTGAGTTATATCCTGTGGTGGTTGGGGGGAAAATCCCCTTTCTACCCTTCTTGTGTTCTTATGGCTGGACTAATGATAAAATTGACACAAGACCAGATTAACAGGAGAAAAGCCCAGTTTAATACGTATGTATTGGAGACCGCAGAGGAATGATGCTCGGAGCGGGAACAAAGCAGGCAGTATAGAGATCAAAGAAACAATAAATTTGTGAGGAATGACAGCACAAAGAAACTTAGGTTTGAGGTATGTAATTAGTGAGGAATTGAAGCAGAGTTAAGGCTCAAGGTAGTAAATTAGCAAGGTTTGTTTCTGCAGCCTTCTCGGCCCGGAATCCCCTAGCTCTGGTGATAAGGACGCAGGGAGAGTACCTTCCCCAGGGGAGATTCACTTCTTACTTTTAGGGGGAACAGAGACGGAAGGTCAGAATGACCTTTTTGCTTCTCAAGTAACTTTAATTCAAAACAATCAGTATGCTATTGTGGGATATTTGGGGCCTGGGCCCCAGCAATCCTTTTATAATAAACTAGTGATCTAGTAAGTAAAATGTTTCTCTGAGTTCTGTGAGCGGTTCTAGCAAATTAATCAAACCCGAGTTTGAGGTCTGGGAACCTCTAATTTATAGCCAGTTGGTCAGAAGTCATTAGAACCTCCAATCTGTAGCCAGTTGGTAAAAAGTACAGGTATCAAACTGGGCTTGCCACTGGGGTCTGAAGTTGGGGGACGGACAGTCTTGTAGGACTGAACCCTTAACCTGTGGAATCTGAAACTATCTCCGAGTAGATAGTGTCAGAATTGAATTGAATTCTTGGACACCCTGCTGGTGTCCGAGAATTGCTTGGTGTTGTGTGGGAAGGCCGCTCTAGCACACACTTTGGAATTGAGTCCAAGAACACTAAAAGAGTGGATACACCAAATCTTAACCATTCATCAGTTGATGGACATGTAGTCTGTTTCCACTTTTTGCTTATTTTGATACAGTGCTGCTATGAACATTTATGTACGAGTTTTTATGTGGATGTACGTTTTCATTTCTCTTGGGTAAATACCTAGGAGTGAAATTGCTGCGTCATATGGTAACACAATGTTTAATTTTTTGAAGAAGTGACAAACTGTTTTCCAAAGCAGCTGTACCATTTTATGTTCTCACCAGCAGTGTATGAGGGTTCCAATTTTTCCACATCCTCAATAACACTTGTTGTTGTCTATCTTTTTGATTATAGCCATCCTAGTGGGCATGAAGTGGTACCTCACTGTGGTTTTGATTTGCATCTCCCTGATGACTAATGATGTTGAGCATCTTGTCATGTGCTTATTGATCATTTGTATATCTTCTTTGGGGAAATGTCTTTTCAAATCCTTTGCCCATTTTTTAATTGAGTTATTAGTCTTTTTATTCTTGAGTAGTGAGAGTTTTTTACATATTCTGGATACCAGTCAGATATATGATTTGCAAATGTTTTCTTCTATTTTGTGGGTTGTCTTTTCACATTCTTTTTTCCTTTTTAGGTATAACACTCAATTCTTTTTTTTTTTTTTTAAAGATTGGCACCTGAGCTAATATCTGTTGCCGATCTTATTTTTTTTTCTTCTTCTTCCTGAAGCCCCCCAGTACATAGTTGTATATTCTAGTTGTAGGTCCTTCTGGCTCTGCTATGTGGGACGCCGCCTCAGCATGGCTTGATGAGCAGTGCCATGTCTGTGCCCAGGATCTGAACCGGCAAAACCCTGGACCACTGAAGCAGAGCACGTGAACTTAAACACTTGGTGACAGAACCAGCCCCTCTTTTCACATTCTTGATGGTATCCTTTGAAGCACAAAATTTTTGATCTTGATGATGTCCAATTTATTTATTTTTTCTTTTGTCACTTGTGTTTTGGTGTCACATCTGAGAAATCGTTCCTAACCCAAGGTCATGAAGATGTATGCCTATGATTTCTTCTCAGTGTTTTATAGTTTTAGCCTTTACATTTAGGTCTATGATCTATTTTAAGTTAATTTTCCTGTGTAGTATGAGGTAGGGGTCCAACTTCATTCTTTTACATGTTGTCCCAGCACCATTTGTTGAAAAGAGTATCCTTCCTCCATTGAATTGTCTTGGTACTCTCGTCAAAAATCGATTGACCATAAATGTAAGAGCTTATTTCTGGACTCTAAATTCTATTTCATTAATCGCTATATCTATCCCATGCCAGTACCACACTATCTTGATTACTGTAACTTTGCATTAAGTTTTGAAATCAGGAAGTATGAGTTCTCCAACTTTGTTCTTCTTTTTCAGATTGTTTTGGCTATTATGGGTCCCTTGTATTTCCATATGAATTTTAGGATCAGTTTGTTAATTTCTGCAAAAAAAAAGGCACTGGGGATTTTGATAGGGGTTGCATTGAATTTATAGATCCAAAGATTACTTTTAGACTTAAAAGATTTGCTAAACTGAATTATTATTTTCTGATACTTGAGCTTTATCCATTCTCATGGAAACTGTTAATATGTTTATTTTACTCTATTAAGTAAAGTAGATCTGTTAAGACCTTTGCTGATAGCGCATTGGCATTGATTTATTTATAATCCATATGTCACAAAGGTGTTAAAGCTCTCGTCTCTGGTAAGTTCCATTTATACTAGCCTAGTTTTAGAGACTATGTACAGAAAGACAAAGGATGGAGAGAGGGTGATAAGATTTGTTATTGAAGTAGTGTAACAGTCTGGTAATGAAAGAACCTGTCTTTTGACTGTATATTCATGTTCTAATGTACTTCATCAAGCACAAGATTTTATTGGTAGTTTTCATTGAACTTTCCCCATAATTATGTAAATGCATATAATGAATTTTAATGCCAAAAATTGTTTTCAGGGAGATCAAATTGCTTTTTTATTCAGATGTTATGAAACTGGGAAGTGCTGTTTTAATAAAGAGTATTTTAAATGAACCCATTATAATCACCCCAAACTCCAGAAAAGCAAATGTATTTGAATGAAAAAAAGTAGAGTTACCTTTAAGAGTCTAAAATTATAAACCCAGAGGATATCTCATGTATATCTGAGATTATGCTTGATTTCATAAAGAAATTGCCTGATCAAATAATTTATTATGTAAGATGCTATAAATTAGTCTGGAAGATAAAAGCAGCTATTACAGACATAAGTCTTAAAAATATTGTTCACAAAGCTGTCAGTCATGATCCTACGGAGAGAATGAAAGACATTTAGGCTACAAAGACAAACTCAAAATGCCTGTGACCCAGACTGGTTAGGCTTTGAAGCAGGCTGGACCTCCAGAGCTACACAGAGAAGAAGCGGGGGTACAATGAACTAGGCAAGACTTGAGTTTGCATATGTGACCCAACGATAAAGAGGCATTAACATCTGCAACACGGTGTCTAAAAGAAACCATAGATTTGAACTGAGTTGACGTTGAACTGCTTGGACTTGGCTGAAATTTTGTAACCAGGAATATAACGTTGATAGCTTGTTTTCCAAAGGATAGAGCCATCCGATATTGTGCATCTGTGAAGTACAAGAATACCTTGGGGGTATGGCAGCATGAATGACTGGGAAGGGGTCTCATTCCTGAGATCAGGAAGGTGACATGCTTTGCTCAGACCAGAGCTCAGGTCCAGCAGGGGCTCAGGAACTCAAGCAGTGGGTCCCTCATACAGCCTGTTCAACTGGACTCTGTCAGTCCTGGTAAGGAAGGCTGTACATCACGGGTATTGTTGAGGCCAAGGTTTACCCAAGCACATGTGGCCTGTGGTGGCTCATTTGGTTCCTACTCCTGCTGGTGGAGACAAATTTCCTCACAAAGTCTTGCCTTGGACATGACTAGATGGTGCTGAAAGTATCGGCACTTTTAGCTGAGTTAGACAGGAGCTGATATTTCTTATTGGGGTAACCAGAGCCTCATTATTCATTCAATTATTAACTGAAAGAACCCTTAGCGAGCACTGTGATATACTACTCCTGTGCTAGGATTGAGAGATACGGAGATAAATGAGACCTATGGCTCCTCGTCTGGTGGGGAGACCCACATGCCAGATTTCTGGATGAATGCTGCTATCATTCATTGAACAAAGGAGTAAGGGAGGAAGAGTGAGTTTTGGGGGACAATGAATTCCATTTTGGAGATGTTGAGTTTGTGAAGCCTGTAGAGCATCCAAGTAGAGATACCTGGTGGGCAGTTGAAACTATATCTGAATCTGGAGAGAAAACTCCAAATGGGAAGCCTAATCTGTGAGTCTTCATTTTACAGATGTTAATTGAAGCCGTTGACATTGATAAAGTCACACAGATATTCTATAAAGTAAGGAAGAGAGAAGGATCAGAGCTAAAATCCTGGAGAATCCTTCCATTTCAGTGGTGACATCTGATGAATGCTACTGTCTGAATGCACATTGCTCTCACATCATTGAATTTACATTTGAAAAGCATGAATAAACTTGCAAAACACATTCAGAAGGAAATTATCACAGCAAATACAGACACAGGACATTTTGAAAGTAAAATTTAAAATTCAGGCCAAGAACAATATCCAAAGTATCTTTAGAATCAAAGAGGAAGTTAAAGCATTAACTCTATTAAGGGAGTAATACAGATAAAGTAGTTGGAGTTTCTGAACTCAAAGTAAGCTCTACTAACTTTGTTCTTACAGGAACTATGGGGCAAGATATTTGAAAGCAGAATTGTCTGGAATGCACGGTTGACATCAATATAGAACTCTCAAGTAACAAAAGGACAGTTCAAACATAAAATCTAGGAAAATTAAGAGGTTATTTGGGATCCAGATTTGTTGATATCCTTGACTGAGGTGGGTTGAATTGATAGTTATCTCAGCTATCCATCGCCGTGTAACAAACTCCCTCAAAACTTAGTGCCTAAAACCCTAACAACTTATTATTTCTCATGGATTCTGTGAGTTGGCTGGGCTCCGCTGGGTAGTTTTTCTGCTAGACGTGGTGTTGGCCGTATTCAACTGGGAGCTTAGTTGGGGCTGGAATGTCCAAGAGAGTATCACATACACGTCTGGTCTCAACTGGACCGGCTGGGGGCTGGCTGGGCCTCTCTTTTCTTATTTAGTGGCCTACGCTGAGATGTTTAACCTGTCAGCTAATTCCCAAAAACACAAAAGCAGAAACTACAAGTCTTCTTCAGGCCTTAAAGTTCTTGTAGTTCTTAGGAGTACTAGAATGTTACTTCTGCTTCATTCTATTGGCCAAAGCAAATTACAAGACCAGTCCAGTGGAAAATAGGCTCCACTTACTGATGGGAGGAGTGTCATGTGTGTACAGGGATAGAGGGAATTTTTGGTGGCCACCTTTGGAAATGATTCACCACAAGAGTTGATTTCTCTTTTCAACTTGGCTGTGTAGAGTAGGAAGAGAATTCCTCTACTCACTCTAGGCCCTTCTGGCTGGCCTAAGAATTAAATTGATGTGATACAGAATAACAGGAGAAAATCAAACATAACTTTATAATACATATACATGGGTGAAACCCAGGAAAACTGAGCAACTTGCCAAAATGGCAAAGGTCTCCAGCTTATATACCATCTTCAGCTAAAGACAAAGGAGGATGTTGGGTGTGGGGGGAGTCAGTTATGGAAGATTACCAGAAAGGCACAGTAAACAAGAGTCAGGTTAATAAGCAGATTTAAGTCCTTTCCTTCTCCATTGATAAGAGTTTCTAGAGATAAGGTCATCCTCCCTTCTTCCTGGTACAGAGAAGGAGATATCTTTACAAATGGAGATTTCCCTTACAAATGTAAATGTCTCTTACGAAGGATAACTTCTACTTGGTTCAGAGCTTTTCCCATGTCTGCAGTTTTTAAAAAAAATAACCAGTCAAAAATAATCCTCATGCCAGAGACACATCTTGGGGTGGCCAATTCTGATCCCCGACAGTTGCAAGTGCTGCAGTCTTCTGCAGGACACTCTGAGTAGGCCACTATGCTTAGGCCTCACTTCCAGGCGAATACTAAGAGCTCCTGATGGCAAACAGACCTTTGCCACTAGTTGTTACCTAAGTTTCTTTCTCCTTTTCCTTCCTCTTAATTCTGCCAGCTTTCTTTCAGAATCTATCTTAGTTTTCTAACCAAGTTAAGGAATTGTTATATTGTGAAATTCTATGAGAACATCTTTTCCAGTTACATGTGTAAGAGTGTTGGGGAGCTGGCAGTAGAAGAGGAGGAGTATGTTGAGAGAGTTATTTCAAGGGTGGCAGAGCAGGTGGCTTTGGGGACATGACCTATATCATTCCCTGGGTGTCCAAGGGTGCTTTCTTTGGATGTGAAGTAGACATATACCTCCGTCAGGAACATGGAACTTAACAACAGGCTGTGGGGGATCAGAATTGGCCACCCCAAAATGTGTCTGCTTGACTTAATTACTTTTAAGAACAAAAGACTCAAAGAAACTTTGACCTTCCCCCTAACTGCCTAAAAGAATTTAAGATAAAAGGCCTGTCCCCAGGACAGGCCATCACTGTAGATAACTCTGGGTATTTGTAAACTGGGAGGATTCTTGCCAAGCCCATTCTTATCAAAGTTCTGTCTACCAAACATTTGCTTTTCCATTTCCATGTGAATTACCTTCCTCCCCTTTGAAGACCCAAACCACTACCCCCAACATTCTCCTTTGTCTTTAGCTGAAGATAGTATTTAAGGTGACAGCCTTGGCAATTCTGGTGAGTTGCTCAGCTTTCCTGGGTTTCTCCCATGTATACATGTTATAAAGCTTTGTTTGATTTTCTCCTGTTATTCTGTCTCATGTCAATTTAATTCATAGGGTGACCAGAAGGACCTAGAGGGTAGAGGAATTGTTTTCCTCTCCTACAAGACCTCAGGCAGGTAACGGAGGTTTGAAAAAGAACAAAGTTGAATTTGTGAACATTGGCATCTTTCCTGGGTGCTGAAGAACTGTCAGAGCTTGTTGGTTACATAGCTTTAGGTCAGGTAAGGAACTGGGAAGAATGGCTCCCAGACGAAATTATGACATTTAGGCAGTCACAGCCCTTGATCTCCTGCTTGCAACAGAGTTCTCAGAAAAGGCCCAGATTGAGGAGGGAAAAGAGAGAGGGAGAAGTGTAGTGGTTTAGTGGTTTGTAGCACAGACTTTGTGATATTTTGGGAGGTGACATATAGGATGGTTTGCGCAAAAGAGAAATAGTCAAGGGAGCAAGACGGTGGAACTGGATGGCATGGATGTGAGAGTAGCTTCTCAAGTAGGAGAGGGGAAAGCTCCTGGGAATTTTGGGATGCCTGAAAATTGGAGGGGAAAGAGGGTTTTGCTGAGTTGTATGCTCCATGTAGTTGTGTCTCCTTTTGTAGGGATTGGGGTTCCTATGTGGAAGAGTCTTCTTTAACAGTGGTACTTCTCAGGCTCACTGTTTCGAGGATTACCTGTCTTAGGGAATTTTGGACCTCAAATCTTTACCTGGAAAAATTGACTCTTTTTGTGCTATTCTTACCTTGTTTTATATCTCTTAGTGGTTTGTAATGTAATTTTGGAAAATGCCAGCCTGTCTCCATCCTGCCATGGAAATACAAAAAAAAGATTTTCTCTGAGTTGTTGTTCAGCTAAAGAGTATGAGGGAAAAGGATACCCTGGGGGAAAGTACAGGGGCCATCAAAATGAGACAACAGAAAGGTGAATTCAAAGCTCAGAGGTGAGAGAGTTGGCTTCTTATCACAGTTAGCACTTTGCTGTTGTTAAATCCTAGTCAAGAGCTTTTCTCTGCCTTTGAGAGTTTTATCTGAGTGCTGTTTTCTTATAGCAGCAGTTCTCAACTGCAGCAGGGGAGGTCATAGGTGGTTTAGAAGAGTTCCATCTGTGATGCTGATATTCTGCTCTCCCCCCCTCCTTCACCCAATTGAGGAGGATAGCACCACATATTCTCCACCAACTACAGAATAACCTTTAAACTCATACATGAAACATTCAAAAACCTTTTCAGTGTGGCTCTCCAGATCATACCTCCCACTGCCTCCCAGTTGAACCTATTACTGTGGCCAGGTCAGAGTCTCCTGGACCTCAGGGCACTTCATACTCCTTCTCAGTCCCACTACTTATCACTACTGCGCTTGACTCTTCCCCTTCATATACCTGCCCACCAAAGGTTTTCCCATTCTTCAAGGCCCCACTCAGGTTCTTCTTATTTCACGGAGCCTTCCATAATTGCTCCAGCCACATTGATTGTGTCACTGACTAATTGCCCTGAGGAACTCAAGGGACGTTTTGGATGCATTTAACTGTTTCTCCCAATTGCATTTTTTTTTCTTTTTTGTTATGTTAAGAGATACAATCACCAATCACCCTGAACCAGATCGAGCCCCACCACCAGAGCAGCGCCTGCACAGATGAGCCAAGAGATGACCTAAGGTCTCCCTTTACTTAATATGCTATGTATGTGGAGGTGTGTTTTCCAACTGAGCCTATGCAAGCGAATACTCACCTCTCCCTTTTGAATATTCACTCCCCATCAGAAGTAAAAGGCTCTTGCTGTCCTGTGCTCAGGGAGAGCCGTGACTTTGGAAATGATTTCATATGGTCTGCTATTGGCTGCAAATAAACTCTACTTGTGCCACAACTACTTCTGGTGGAAAGTCTGATTTTTATTTTATTTTTATTATTTAAAATTTTTTTTACGAGGAAGATTGGCCCTGAGCTAACATCTGTTGCCAATCTTCTTCTTTTGTTTTTCCCCAAAGCCCCAGTACATAGTTGTATATCCTAGTTGTAGGTCATTCTAGTTCTTCTACGTGGGATGCTGCCACGCATGGCTTGACGTGTGGTGTGTAGGTCAGAGCCCAGGATCCGAACCAGTGAACCCTGGGCTGCTGAAGTGGAGTGTGCAAACTTAACCACTTGCCCATGGGGCCAGCCCCTGAGAGTCTGATTTTAACTCACCAGGAAGAGAACCCATTTTGGTTTGGTGACAATTGGACCATGTGAGTGGGAGTTAATGGGAGTTAAGTGGGGACAGCAGTGAGGAGAGATGGCTGTGAATGCAGAGAAATAAGTAGATTATTTATATGGAAACCTGTTGACAACTTCCTATGGTTGAATTAATCTAACGGCAGCAATATTTTGGACACAGATTCTCAGTGGTATGAACAATTTTTTTCTCCCAAATGGCTTCTGAAATCCACTCTGCCCTCCCACTACAATTTTTGAAGTTTCTTTTTTTAGAAAATTATTTATTTTTTTTTACTGAGGAAGATTCACCCTGAGCTAACATCTGTTGCCAATCTTCCTCTATTTTGTATGTGGGTTGCTGCCACAACATGGCCACTGACAAGTGGTGCAGGTCCACGTCTGGGACCCAACCCCAGTCTGCTGAAGCAGAGTGTGCTGAACTTAACCACTACGCTACTGAGGCTGGCTCCTTGAAGTTTCTTAATGAAGGAAATGTTGTGCAGATTGGCCATGTGGCTATCACAACCAACAACTGATTTATCACTGCAAACTTGAAAACAATTGTAGGTCCTAATAACTTTGGAAAGTCCATTTCAAAAAAAGCTGTGGACGATATAGTAATTATAGGTAGATTATAGATTTGGCTTTCTTTTTAATTCTGTGGCATTGATGAGTATTGTTGAAAATGCTGCGTGTCCTGAGGCATCTTATTTTAGCTCCTCTCAGTGTGGTGCAATATGGTGCATTTCCAAGACTTCACTTCTAAGGGAGTCACTAACATCACTGGATGCTACAAAAGTTCTTTAACTTTGCAACTAAATTTTAAATGGCTTACCGTGCCAGGAGTCATTCATTTATTTAACGAATAATTATTGAGCATAGTACATAATCAATACTCTGCACTATTTGTTGCAGACACAAAGATAAGCAAGGCACAACCTCCACCTTTAAGAATCCTACACTATAAGAGTGGTATTAAGATATGTGCACAAATAGCCATAATATACATGTGGAAAGGAAGATAAAGTAGAGGAAAGAGGAAAAGGTGTTATAAAAAAGGCTTAGCTAAAGTTTTTGGGATGACAAATTACCATTGTTTGGGAGGATTATGGAAGACTTTTGACACACTCTCTTGGTTTTGAGACACTGTGCTCTCATGGTTTTGCTCCTCCCTCGCCTACCATCTTTTCTCTACCTCTGCAGCTGCACCTTCCATCCAACGTTGGAGTTCTTCAAGGCTCAGTGTATATCCTCTTCTCTTCTCACCCTATCCTTTTCTCCTAGGCAGTCTCATATGTGCCCATGGCTTCAATAATTATCTATAAGCCCATGATGGGATGGTCAAACTTAACCAAACTCATGATCATCAGTTAGGAACCTCATCTTCTAATGCTATTCATCCAGTTTCACAAGCCAGAAACCTAGGAATCATCCTGTCTACTTCTCTCCTTCCTTCTCCATTCTGGTCTATCATTAAGCCTGATGAATAAATAAAAAGCAGCAGGATATATTGAAGTATATGAAGATGATTTGGTTTAAAACTAATTCAGCTTGACCTGGTTTTAACGAAAGGCCTGGCATGGCCTGTTGAACATGCATTGTATGTTTGCTTTAAACATTTACAATATCCCAAAGACAAGAATGATGCCCTTAAAGATAGGAATGTTGCCTCTGCCATATCAGCATTTCTTTAAGGATAAGCATTTCCTCCCAGAAGCTGAGGATTAATTACTGACCTGCTGACCACTGACTTGCTGTGCTCACCTTGTGACCACTGATCTGTGCTAGCTAAGCATCTCATGATAGTAGCACATGCTACTCCCTGCACCTATTGGATATTTAAGGTATTTCCAGTGTTTTCATTAGTATAAAGTACACTGTAGTGAACTCATATATACTCGTATGCTATTTTCTATAGTTTATACATTTTTTTCTCACTGCTTGACTCCGTGAGTACAAGCAAGCTATTCAGGACTTCTTTAGGTCCATACTTGCTTAAAAAAATCCCTATAGCTCCATAAATCCATAAGTACAGTGTTGGATCAGTAAAAATTGCTAACTTTACTGATTGATAAGGAGTTATCATACTTAAACAGTCAACTCATTATGAGTCTAGTAAATGTTCTAGCATTTTGAAAATGTGCCAAGCTTACTTCAAGAAGTCAACTTGAAACTACTGGGCTAAAGCAGGACTACGTGTGGGAAGGACGAGAAATAGCTGAGTAGGTGGAAAAAGTCAGGATGAGAGAATGAAGTCGACAAAGGGCAATGGTTAATAGTAATTAGTAAATATCAAAAGCAAATAAGGATAAGACACGATTAATGGTTGTACTAGAAGTGGGGTGGGCAAAGTGAAAGTAAAGGATTCAATTATTCTTCAAGGGCTGCTTGGCCAAGCTAACTGGAAAATATGACAACAGTTTGCTGCGCGAGCTAAATCATAAAGACAAAGGTCAAAGATGAAAGCTGTGTTTAAAATTCCCATCAGTTGCATGGCCAGCAGAGGATGAATGATCAAGTGAACCACCTTGGGCAGTTGCACAGCTTTACTTGTCAGAACCATTAGCCGTGAACTTAACGATGAGGCAGTCACCTTTAGCAAGCTGCTTTTCTAAAAGTAAAATCAGCCCTACGTGGCCACATTAACTTAAGCAATACTTGACTCTTCTTGCAGTTGACAGACAAATCCATGGAAAATAAATGAAACCTTACTCCGTGGTTTTTTAGTCCAATAGCCCATGGTTCCGCAATATGTGATAGAAAAAGCCCTGGACTCTTGTTCTAGTTTTTGTTTGTTTGTTTTGCTTTGTTTATTGTCCTTGAGCTAACATCTGTTGCCAATCTTCCTCTTTTTGCTTGAGGAAGATTGTTGCTGAGCTAACATCTGTGCCCATCTTCTTCTATTTTATATGTGAGACACTGCCACAGCATGGCTTGATGAGCCGTGTGTAGGTCAGCACCCGGGATCCAAACCAGCAAACCCCAGGCCGCTGAAGTGGAGCAAGGGAACTTAACCACTATGCCACTGGGCCAGCCCCTTGTTCTAGCTCTTAAAACATCAAGAGATCCTATTGGAGTGGTAAGACATATCTATTTGTCCAATCTCATTTCAGAATTTCTGGAGCTATCAGATAAGTGCAATTTCTTTACATATCATAAACAGTATGTATTTTTTCTACCTACAAAAATATTACATGATTATTAAAAAAATGTAAAAAAACTTTTTAGAACAGAGTTGAGATCATATAACATACAAAATCTATTTTCATCCTAAAGTTATTTTAATTTTTCCAGCAAAGAGCAACCATATATTATGAAAACCATGATCTGAACCAAATAAATAGAATCTTTGATAAAATCAGGCCAGTAACTTCCTATTTTGTTTAAGCGTTAACTTACCCCTTTTCTTCCTCATCCCTCTTTATTAAGCCTTGAATATTCTTGGCTCCTTTCTTCCCCTGCAAATCTCCTCCTCCTTGACTGTGCCTATCTGTATTGATTTTTCACTTCTTTATTATCCATTAAATTCAAGAATTCATTTATATGATGTCTTGTTTTTTAATTTTTTTAATGATTATATGTCTTATCTCACCTTATTTTTTGAGGGCAGGGGTCATCCGTGACACAATTTTTATACCTGTCCTAGTAAGTAGCAAACAGCCAGGCACATAGTAGGTACTGAAGCTATATGTAGGGTTAATGCCATGTTTTAGCAAATAGTTGCAGGGGAAGATGTAATAGTTGAACCATCCAGATCTATGCAGACAAAGAAAAACTGTAGCTGCACCATCCAACACAGTAGCCACTAACCATATGTGGCTATTGAGCACTTGAATTGTGGCTAGTAGGAATTGAGACGTGCTGTAAATGCAAAAACACTAGATTTTGAAGACAGTATACAAAAAAAGAATATAACATATCTCAATATTTTAAAAGTTGATTACCTGTTGAAATGATAATATTTTGGATACATTGAATTAAATAAAATGTATTATTAAAATGAATTTCACCTCTTAACTTTTTATCTTTTTTAATGTGCTACTAGAAAATGTAATATGTATGACAGTGCTGTCTTATATGGCCATAAAATATAACGTTTGAAGTTATCCTTTCTATAGGGCAGAAATTCATTATATTTCTCCCAGACAATATTAATTTGCGTTTCAATGGATAACAATTACTTGCATTCCTGAGAGTTTTCTGCAACTTCTACCCTTACAGAGTTGTAAAATAGCCTAATCAATGGAATGACAGTCAATCAAAGGTGCATGCCCCTATAGAATTAAATAATCCGGGGGAGGGTGGGCTGGAAAATACCCGGCACTCTGCTGATAGGACACTTGGTAATCTTTTGCCAATTTCCAAGTCTTTGACAATTTCTCCTAAGAGCATCTTTGTACATTCTTTTGTTACTACCCTAAGTAATTGTAATAGGATCATTTTTTCTTTTCTAGTTAATATGGACAAAATATATTTATAAAATGCACACTTAAGCCGGAAACCAATGATTCAGGAATTGTGAATTTCCCAATAATAAGGTAAAAATGTTGGGAGTAATGCAAGTACTTTAAGAAATGTATAGAAAAGAATCAAACACATTTGGAGTGATTGAAAATAGTAGAATTAAGTAATTGCATTTTGTCATGATTCCTTAGCTTATCATACGGTTGTTGAAAGGAACACGATTACAATGGAATGGAAACCAGGTTCTTTTCTACTTTTTAATGAGCTGGAAACAAAGCCTGGCTGTTGGTTGACTGGATTTAGTATAACTTTTTCATTCCCTATTTTTGATTATTCAAAGTGCCATTTCTTTTAAAAGAAATGAATTCTTCTTCTGTTTAAATAAAAGGACTTTGGAGACAGATTTGGAAAAAAAATAGAGTGCTCTTTTTACAATTCTGTTTGTTCACTTTGCTGTGGAGATTGACAAAAATTAATCAGGGGATGTCTGCTGTGAAATAGGACCCAGAACCAACGAAGTGGGTGAGAAAAGTTGAACTTTAGACATTGTCATTTCTAATACTTTAAAATATGTAAATAAAGAAAAAAGTCTATTTTAATTATCAATTTAAACACCTGTCTTAGTTCAAAAAGGATTAAAAATGCTGAAAAGGGATTACAGTGATAACTTCGGTTTCAAATATTTTAAAAACATCCCAAATTTTAAGTAGGTGACTCCCCCCAGAATTGGCTCCTCCAAGCTTGAGTTAGCATTTGGGACGTGTTCCCTCTCCTGCTCTGGCTCAGATCAACCCAGTTTCCAGAGCTTTGCGGTGGTGGCGTTGGGAGAGGGAGAGAGGCAGGTCTGGACCTCGCCCACTCCTACACCAAACCTCCCTTCTGTGTGCCCTGCTGGACTTCAGGCTCCGTTCCTCTGGACTGCAATGGCCCTGGAATTGAGGGAAAGTGTTTGTCTTAGTGAGGAAGGGCCAGATGGTGAAAGAAGCTTTGAGGCTTTGCTTTTCCACTCACCTCTACGGCGGCAAGCTTTCATTCAGACATTGGCCAGGAAGTTCCCACTGTGCTTTTACACCTGCAGTGGTTTGAGACGTTGTTTAAATAACAAAAAGTTAAATACAATTCTTAAAGCTTATTTTGTTTAATGCTATGACTGAGTATGTACTGAACAATTCTGCAAAAATTAGAATTACATATAATCTAATCACTATTAAAACTGTATAACATTAGAGATAAAAGATTATAAGGTTTTTCCTAAACATATCCATGTAATACACTCTCTCTTAATAGTTTAACTGTCAATCTCTTTCCTTATTTATTTAATTATTTGAAAGATTTTAATAATTGCTTTTTTAGCATAAAATTAATAGTCTTAACAATCATCATCATTATTATTGAAGTATTCCACTCTTATATGAAGAAATATGCATTTGTACATCTTTGGAGAAAATTTCTATTTAACTCCTTTGCCCATTTTTTAATTGGCATATTTGTCTTTTAATTATTGAGCTGTGAGAGTTCTTTATATATTCTAATACCAGTCGATT